>NC_044208.1:4337760-4602760 GCF_900880675.1 Sparus aurata
TGAAAAAGGGTCAGAACAAGCTTTATGTTTGATTTTTTATTTTTTATTTTTTCTAATAAGTTTTAAGAATTGATCCAAAGCGATCCAAGAGGGACTGGATATGTAAAAAACCAGGTGATGACTCCTTTAAAAGTGCCTCTTTTGTCGTAATTATGCTTTCACATAAGGGTTTCACTCATATTCAATCACAAATAAAGCCTAGGTTGCTTTTTTGGTTTCACTTTAAGTCCACAGTCTGGACCCACTTCAGCTTTTCCAATGTTAATGGGACAAACAGATCACTTAAGACTTTGTGATATGCAAGAACTGTCTGGTGAAGGTAAAGTAAATGGGCAGCACCACGAACATGCAAAGTGGCCAATGCTAATGTTTTAAGTCAACCTGCAGTGATGAGGGTTAGGCTTTTTCTGCGTTGTTGTTGCGATATGAAAAATACAGGAATTTACTCCAGATAACTTGAATAGCTCTATTTAAAAAAAACAAAAAAACAAAAATGAACAATGATAATTGCTGGTTCACTGTGCATGCATGTTACTCACAAGCAGCAAAGATTTGTTTATAATGTTTCTATATCTTCTCTGCTGCTCCAGTAATTTCCTCTCAGAGGAAATTCAAGTTTTCTTTAAATCTAAGCCTTAATTTTTTAGTCAGAATTTTAAAACTCTCTTCATATCATGTCAATTAATGTCATAGTCATAAAACTCCGTAGGTCTTTTCTCATCCAATCTTTTCAGTCCCTACACATTGTCACATTAAGGCTAAATAATTTGTGATGGAAACTGACTTGCACTGATATGTTTAGTCTTCCTGTCTGTCACAAAGAGATCAAGCCAGCACACAGCGCCACAAAGTTCAGACTCTGATGAAACCAGCAAATCTCACTCATTAATAATTACAATCCAGCACACAAGGACATCTGTTTCCTGGGGCTGTATCAGCTCATACACAGTAACCTGATGCAAGAGGGCTAAAAGTGGACTTGTGGTGACACTGCAGTTTTTCTCCCAAACAACATCTCTCTCTCTCTCTCTCTCTCTCTCTCTGTATCTCTCTCTCTCTGTATCTCTCTCTCTCTCTCTCCATCTCTGTATATCTCTCTCTGTATCTCTCTCGGCTTGATGTCAGGTCATGTTATAAATTAACGCATTAGGAGTTTTGGTTAGCCTCCCCTGGCCTGATAAAAAGAGATTCCCACAGCTGTAGAGGTGGGATAAGAGCTAGTGGACATGAAATATATTTGTCATTGTTAATTATTTGACTGCCATAGCCCCACAAGAGACATCCAAACTAATTAACAAATTCAACTAGGAGAGCAGCAGGGGACATTATGGACACTAGAGGTGTGGAAATTTCTCAATTATCAGAGGCATCACAATGCATCAATGCAGAGACAGAGCATAACTGAGAGTCTGCTGCTTATGCTGATTGTTCGGTTGCAACGTTGCTCCCATGCTTTGAATTGTGGGCGGACTTTGGAGTGATAAAAAGATTCACAGAGTATTTTTTAAAACGGACCTCTCGGACTAAGTGTCAGAGTTTACGAACTTGCTGAGAAGCACAAACTGGATGTGAGTTCTGCCTCACAGCAATTACTTATCAGGCCATTTTCACCTAAGCTTACATCTGCAGCCATTAATAGTAACTCTTACAGCAAGCAAAGCTGATCGGTTAAATAAATGCCTTATCTTGAAGCTGCTATGCGAAAACAATATAATTACAACAAATGTGTAATGTTTTGTTTGTGTTGTGTTTATGTATTGAAAATATGCAGGTTTTATTTTGTGGTCTACCAAAGTCTGATTATTGGAAGGATTTTGAATAGAGCAGGAATTTGAATGATGAGAAAGTAGCTTTCACATTTTAGATGTGCCTTTTCTGGTTTTTTTTTGCGACATTCCAGATAATCATAAATCATATCATAATCATAAAATAATTTTTGCTTTTGTGGATTTGTATGACAGAATACGCACAGGTTCCAGCTGTGCAAATGGTAGGATATGCTGTGTGGATGCACTTTCAACAGGGAAATTACAGTAATCCAATAAAAAAAGGCAGAAACTGTGACTTCTTTTGTGTTCCATTTAACTATCTAAAATTCTAAATGGTGGTAGTTAATCCAGAAGGTTAGTCTGAAAAAAGGGAGTTTAGTAAACTGCATTCCCAGGATTGATACTTGAATACTTAATATGATTACAGGTAATAAAACTTCTTTATTTTCATTGGAAGTAGCCTCTTTATAATGCAAGATCAAGGATAGATTTCATGAAAGGACTTTCCTAAATCAAGTGCCAGTGTGGAGCTGGGAAATGTGGTTATCAAATTAATCTTGCTAATGCTACTATAGCAATATAATTTTTTATGTTGTTAAATTATTAATTTTGTTTCACAAGCATTAGGGCAGAAGGAGAGGTCGTCTCCCAGCCTGTTCGTCCATAATGCAGTGATAAAACTCTTCCTCTCTCTCCGTTTCTCACGTCCTCTTTCATTCAAGGTGCTCGTGTCAGTGATAATAAAATCCAGCCATGGGAGAAAGATTACACACGGGATATCACTGCAGACTCAGATTATGTAATAAAAAGGGCACTTCCAGTTTACTCCAACATAAGTCATATTTTTGTAGTTTGGGCTGTCATTTTGATCAACTATGACAGAACATATTCAAAGTCATTCTGGGACAACAAATCCTCCAAACCAAACAATGAAATGAAACAATATATACAACAACATGGTAAAAAAACAACCATTTCACAGCAGACATTTTAGCTTATCATTGAAAGAGTATTGCAAGTTGTAGGGGTGGGAATCTCTTGGCACCTCACGATTCGATTCAGAGGTCAACGTTTCAATTCTAAACCGATTCTCGATGCATCTTGATGCAACAGTTTTTTTGTGTACATTTCCATGCATGATTTAACATAATAATAATAACAATCATAATCATAATCATAAAATCTGAGTTTGCTAATCACTTCCTACTTTTGTGGTGATCATTAAAGAAGATCAACAGATTCATTAACTTAATGTTTAATAAATATTTAATTGTTTTAATATTTTATTAAAGAAAAGGCTTTTCTTTGTCACAAATATATGGGCCTTTAACACAGAATCCTCCTGTTACAGGCAATGAGCATATCTCGGAGAGAAAAACAATATACTGTAGCCTATATAAAAACCAAAAAGTTTTCAATGCAGTAAACAATGCAGCTTGCATTTCAACACATTATGGACCTATGTATCAACTTTCATACTAAACATGACTAGTTTTGGTCATTGATAATATAAAAATAAACAGATACATTTTTCTTCTCTATGTCTCATTAAAGAAAAAGCTGCTCTCAGTCAAAGATAAGAATATGACTTCTCCTATCACCAGGGTTCGTACGGGTGCTTGAATTCCTTGAAAGTGCTTGAATTTCAATGTTCTGTTTTAAAGGTCTGAAAAGTGCTTGGATTTTAGCTTAAGTGCTTGAAAGTGCTTGACATTATAACTCTGTGTCTTGGCAACATTGGGATCAGACTGGATAGTTTTCTTATTACAAGGAGAAATAAAATCAGTGTGTGTCGTCACACACGCAGCCTGGTAGCAATAGAGAAGGATGGCTGAGGAGAAGGTGAATTTGATGCAATTTGGACTGATGACACGTTTGATAGTAATAAACTTTGATAAATAAGCGAAAAGCTTATAAAAGTTTATGTCAAAAAAGAAAATGACAGGGTGCTCTCAGGTCTCTCTTTGTCCCGGTGCAAGTGTACCTGAAGAACGCCAAGTGGCTTCCCTTTTTTTGGATAAAACTTTGTGTTCTCCTTTAATTTCTAAAGTTTTTGCTATCATGAAACATCATTCAAAATCCTCCTGTTATGAGCGATAGGGAGCATATCCCAACGCTATGCTACTTTATGCAGCTTGCATTTCAACACATTGTCCAACAATTTTTTGCACAACGTGTTGAAATGCAAGCGGTGCGCAACAAAGCACGACTGTACAGAGTTTAGACTGTGTAGAGTTTGTAATTCGCTTCACTCTTTCCGAGTTGGGTGGAAGATTTGATATCACTTGCTCAATGGTCCTCTAGCTGGAAGCAACTACAACCATGCTTCCACACATTTGCTTTTAAAGCAGAGGCTGCCGGTTGAATGCTGCGCTCAGCAATCTCATGTTTATTTGTTATGTGTGCACCATCGACTGTCTGGAGCAAAACAACAGCACGTCTGTCTGCACAGAGTGTCGCCATGATGATCCTAACCAGTCTTCCCCAATGTCCAAATTATATCCTACAGCTTCAGGAGGCAGTGCTTCCATACATGGTTATCTGTTTAACAACAAGTCAGTACTGTAGTGGAGATCTTAGAGCTGCCTGGAGAGGAATAAAACCTATGGCATCAATTAATCAGTCATCTTGTGAGACCAGCTAATCCGAGTAAATGGTGAGGATGATAACAACTTAACAAACTATTCTAATTCATATTTCTCTTGGTTTGAAAGGTCTAATTTATGAATAATATTTCCATGTTGTGGGTATCTCTGTCCCCTGACTCCATCTGTGGCCACACTCTGCCACACTGTGCTGACCAGCTTAGTGAAGTGTTCACACTATTGTTCCAGATGTGTGTTGAGAGTGGCCAGATACTGACTATGTGGAAGACAGAAGCTGAATTCTTTTAATGTTTCTAAGAGCATTTTATGTAACTTTTATCATTCTTTTATTGAAAGTCTGTTGATGCTTTCTTTTATTTGTTGGTTTTATGGTATATCTGTGAGGGAGAAGAATTGTCTCAGCAGCATAATCAAAGTCTGTTCCAAGATCATTGGAGTCCAGCTAACAGACTTAAGCTCCAATCTCCAAATTAATTTATTCCTTCATTCAATCAGGCTTTTAAATGCTGCTGACAGCAAAATAAACACAGGCCAGGCAAACCTGAGAGCCTTAATGTGTATATTTATTCATTATTATTATTATTTATTATTTTTTTATTGTTACTTGCTGCTAGCTCCGGTCACCCATGCCAACCTGCAGTACTGACAGAGTGGATGCTGTATGTGTTGTTGTTGTTGCTTTTATGTGACTTGAGGCTGCACACTGAGTTGCCCTGCGGGGATAAATAAAGTTGTTTGATTTGATTTGATTTGATTGGACATAGCAAGAGGGTGATGCAGAGTCTCTCCCCTCTAGCCAGAGGACTAAGAGGTAAAATAGGTCAGAGAAACTTAATCTGTAAACATAGATAGATTGAAAGTCTCCTTACGAGGTTTAGGCAAACAGTTAGCTTTGCCCTGGCTTGGTTCGTCGGACATCTGTTCTGTAGACACATCTACAGTAGCTTTGAGTGTCTAGGTTGTAGAGACTATGAGAAGATTGCTCATAGAGCAATCGTCACTATCCTTATTCAGACTTTAACATATGTACAAGGCACATTTTACTTCCTATTTTATGGAGACATAATGTCCTGGAAAAGTCATATTTCTTCCCCAACAGTACTAATAACATTATCAGTGCCTTTGCTCCATCTAAGTGTCCCACTCATAGCGGTTTCACACTGGCACGGTTCTGGTTCTGGCACTGGTTCGGTTCTGGAGTCTCAGAACCTTGGTGCTGTCTGGCGAACCAGCCTGCTTTCACACCGGTTTAAGTGGAACCAAAGTTGGAGGATGTCATTCCGCGTCACACAGGCGGAAGTAAACACAGCAACGGCAAAATGGCAGGTCGTGTGGATTATTTACGAGCGTTTGCTTTGTTACTGCAGCTATTTGCTAACATCCAACACGCCAACACCAACATGCACCAATTGATGATGACAAGACGTAGAAGACGATTACGTATAAGGCGAAATGGTATGTAAAAAGTATATTTGTATATTTATATGTTTAACGTTATAACGGTTATAACAGTTATGCAGACGTAGCTAACGTTAGCCTGGCTAACTGTTAGCCTACAACGTATCAAACAAAGCATGGGAAGAAAACATGAATATAATGGAACTTTTAACTCTACAGGCAATCATAAACGCCATGAGAAGAAGACAGAGGGTGTGGGCACATCCCCGTTCACAGGAGTGGTGGGATGGTGTTGTTCCTGGCTTCAACAACGACATGTTCATGAGGAACTTTAGAGTGTCACGGGAGTCTTTTAGCTACATCTGCCGTCGTCTAAGCCCCGTCCTGCAAAGGAAGACCACCAACTACCGTCTGCCCATGCCTGTCAATAAACGGATCGCCATTGCCCTGTGGAGACTGGCCACCAACAATGAGTAAAGGAGTGTGAGTCACCTTTTTGGCGTTGGTGTTTCAACTGTATGCCGTTGTGTGCAGGACTTCTGCTATGCTGTCATCAAGGTGCTGCTTCCTGACCACATCAAGACCCCTGATGCCAGAAAGTTGATGGAGATGGCTACATTTTTTGACAACAGGTGGGGGGCACCTCAGTGTGTTGGAGCAATAGACGGCAGCCACATCCCCATTTTAGCACCTGAAGTGTTCCCACGCGACTTTCATAACAGAAAGGGATGGCACTCCATCATCTTGCAGGATGTTGTTGATGGCAAGGGTCTGTTCTGGAACGTGTGTGTAGGCTTCCCTGGCAGTGTACATGATGCACGTGTGCTCAGACAGTCCCATTTCTGGGAAATTGTAAATGACGGACAGTTCTTCAAACAGCATACTGTCAATATTGCTGGACGTGATTTAGGACACTACATAATCGGAGACCCTGCCTACCCACTGCAACCTTGGCTGATGAAGCCTTTTTCTGATACAGGCCGACTGACCCAGGAGCAGCACAACTACAACGCCAGACTCAGCAGCGCCAGGGCAATTGTGGAGACCACCTTTGGGAAATTGAAAGGCCGATGGAGGTGTCTCCTGAAGAGGAATGACTCCCAAGTGGACCTCACCAAGAAGATGGTCCTAGCATGTTGTGTGTTGCTCAACATTTGTGAAGAGCATGGCGATCGTTACCTGGAAGGCCCTACAGTGATGGAGAATGTGCAGCCACCTGTTCGCATGTTACAGGAACATCACCAGGAAGGAGCTGATGTGAGAGCTGCACTGCTTGAATATTTCAACTCTTGAATGATCACCGGATTATATTGTACAGTATTTGTTTTCCATTATTTTTTTTATGCCTTCTCACCTGACCTGAAAATGAGGTCACATTTTGATGTCAGAAAAGTTAATGACAGAGTTAGTTACTTTGAGAGAATTTGTTGTCAGTTTTGACCTACTTTATTTATTAGTTATGTTGCTGTTGTTAGCACATACTGTAGTCGTTCCTGCATAGTTTCTGTACTCACCTGTCATGAACATGTCAACAGCTGACTGCATCCAACAGAGACCATAATCTCACATTTGTATAGTTATACAAATAGTTGTATAGTTGTTGTACTGTTTTGTTTTTGTTGTTGAGAGAGATGTGGCATTTATGTTCACACATTTTTTTTATTAACAGAAGGTCCTTTTTCATACAGTGCCTTTGTTTCAACAATGTAAATAAACACAAACAGCAAAGGTCTGATTTAAAAAGTAAAAGTGTCATGTCTTTCTTACAAAATATATACAGTATGACAGATTGTGCAGATGTCTGTCTGGTCAAATCTTCATTTTTAAACATAAATATGTTAACATATATTATCATATATTAACAACATCTTAACTTTATATAAAGTAACAAAAATGTAAAATGCAAACTGTCAAATATAAAATGTAAACAAAGAAACATCAACATAACAAACTTGGCTTAAAAATCATGTCAGTTTTCTGAACATGAGTAACCTTCTATGGCAGAGACCATCCTCTCCACCAACCCCAGCAGAGAAGAGGTGCTCTGCTGCATCTGCTGCATCATCCTCTCCTCTCTCTCCTCCGCCCTCTCTTCTGACTTCGCCAGGTAATCAAGAAGATCCAGGTTGTCATCGCTCTTCCTTTTTCCTGGGTAACAGAAAACTGGTATTAAGCAATGCAGAAATCATTTTCCCTGGTGGCGCCTGAGGTCAGGAAGACAGGACAGATTCAATATGCACCTGAACTATGTGTTAGTTTAAATATAACCAGGGGTGATTTACATTGAAATCCAAAGCAATCTTCATAAATAATCATCATCATCATCATCATCATCATCATCATCATCATCATCATCATCATCATCATCATCACTAGAAAGGGGGTGTCGCCCCAAATACTTACTTCCTTTTATCCTTGCTTGCCTCTGGTCAGGGATTTCTCTCTCCTCAGAAGCAGCACTGGTGTCATGTCTGCTGGTGGAGGGCTCACTGTTGGTGTTGGTGTCGGATAATTCTGAAGGCGATGTTAAATCAGATGATTCATCAGGCTTAGATATAGCCTATTTGACACACTGCATACTGTTTTATTATTACTAAAATATCCTTGCTATGTCTTCATCTGTGCAATTACTGTTTAGATCTCACTGATGCACTACTTTCAACCATAATGGTGCATTAATAATGGTGAAAATGAAACAATTAGTATAACTGCAATAATTCATGAATGATGTTCACTGTATAATGTTAACACTAGAACGGCCAGGACGGTCATTTTGACCGTTTTCAAATTTATATGTGCAATAACTTTTTTGAATGAAAAAAATGCAATGCTGCCTTTCCACAACTTTTCCTAAAAGTGTTTGAATTTTAATTTTAAATAGTTTTTATATAAATTACACAAAAGACAAATGAAACATGATAGGTTATACCTATTCCGGCCATAAGCGGTCATATTGACCGCACATCATTTCGCGGCTTTCATCGTTTCGTTTTTCGCGCGGTTTGCTGCTCTCTTTGTCTCTCTTGTCTCTAACTTTGTTAGAGGTCTCCAGCTGTGCTTCTTTGCGATTGCAATTGAGTGATGAATGCCTTCATTGTTGAATGATATTTTACCGGAACACACGGATGTCAACAAACAGGTAAGTAGCTCCTTGCACAAACACACTGTTTTAACTACTTTTTTTATTCATTTTGAGTCATACACGCTACAGTGCTGTGTACTAAGGTGTCTGCTGATGTTGCATAACTTTTGGTGTGAGATGTGGAGCATGTTAAGACGCTTAAAACACAGTGTAAAGTTCTGACCCCATGTTGTTAGCTGTCAATGCTAAGTCTCCGTTCACGGAGCTCTGTAATGGCTGGACCAAATTTGTTCGCGTCTTCGGTACTGGCAAGTCAAGGGTAGCTTGAGCAATGAAGCTGCATGTTTAAATTGACCGAAGTTCTCCTTTAAATTCACAACCTGGACTGTTTGCTAACATCAGCTGAGCTACTTGTTAACTGCTTATGTAAATTTGCACCAGGCAGCATTTCGAGTTTTTTTAAAGGCTGAAGCTATACAAAAACTGTCAGTAAAAAGATTGGATCAACTGATATGGCTCATTAATGATGGAGATCAGTGATAGATGATTAAAAAAACATGATCAGGGCATACCTAGTTAAAACCAAATCTTAGAGACTTAAAAATTGCACGAGCAAGGTAGGGCTCAATGTTCTCTGGCGTCAGGTGTGCAAGAGACAGTCAATTAGACCACTAACAATGGTCAGTGAGTAGGTCACAGTTTTCAAAAGCATTCAATGTTGCTGAACATTTAAATGAATGAAATATAAGCATTGCTCTCTTGTGCAGCATTCCACTTCTTTAAAATAGTACAAGATGGGTATGTCTGTTCATTTCAGGCGACATGATGAAGCCTAGCGCTTGGATGCTGTCCACTGAAGGACAGGTGGTGATGGGACCACATGAGCATTCTCTAATTTGTCCTCTGTATTTGGTCAATCTGAATCAAATTCAGCAGATGAGCACTCCTCAACTTTCTCCTTTTGATAGCATGGCAAAGAGAGCACACAACCTGTGAGCTGTGGACATGTTTGGTAAACTTCATCAACTTTAGTGCATTATTGTCTCAGGAATTTCCATTACTAATGTTTTTTTTTCCATGTTTGCATGTGTATCTCAATTTCTACACGATTGATTTGCTTGCTTGTATAAATCTTGCTTGGCTTTCAATACTAATTCTTTGGTGTAGGTCGGATTTAGTTAAAGAGGAAGGGGCACCACTGCATGTGCCTTGGATAAACAATGCAATATTACATTTGTAAAACTGAAAGTTGTCTTTGCTTTATTGTTTACAGGTGCTTCTTGGGTATTAACCCTGAGATGGGCTCAAATTCAAAGAAGAAGCGTGGAGGCATCAATCAACACTTGAGCACGCTCCAAAGGAAACTTGTTGACTTTGAGTGGTCAATGTAAATATGAAATTGTTACGTAGTTGATGCAAGTATGTTCATATTGTATATGTTCATAAGTTGTGAATTGTTTATACTGTATTGTTTATACTGTATATCTTTAGCTGTAACCTGATTACATAACTACCCTTAGCCATGTAACACATCAATACTGGTATCAATATTGACATTAGACAGGGAATTAATATATCAGCACTTAATAGCTGAATCTACTCTTTAAAAATGAAAATTCATGTTCATGTTTATGTTCAGAGACAGCTCTAGTAAATTGTAGAATTTGATAGTTTTATAATTATTAAAACATTAAAATGAGTATTGTCTTTGTTTTCTTTGTTCTTGTTTTGACTTTTAATTTAGCAAATCCAAAGCATGTTTGTGTGGTAAAATCACAGGTAACAAGTCAAATTTGCAATATGTTACAGTATTATTTAAGTTGTAAATTTACAGTAAATTACTGGCTACTGGTTGCATTACTTTTACAATAAAAAATTAAAAATACAGGCAATTACTGTAATTTACATACAGCAAGATACTGTAATTCCACAGCTACATACTGCTATATCACAGTAATTCCATGGGCATGGCAACTGTGAAGTTACAGTATACAGCTGTAGATGCATTGTATTGTACTGTGAAATATTTACAGTACATTATTGTGAAACATGTACAGTTCATTACTGTGAAATATTCACAATGAATTACTATAAAATTACTGTGAAAGTAATGCAACTAGTAGCCAGTAATTTACTGTAAATTTACAGTGAAAAAATTTACATTTTACTGTTTTGTTTTCTCTGTGGAACTTTGGGGCTCTTTAATCGTATAAAAGACCAGCTGGCAATTGGGCAGGCTGCAAACCATCCAGCAGTTTAGTCCAATTGTCTTTACCATATCATGTTTAGGAAATATCAAAACTAAGCTCAAATAGTTGGGTTTGTAAACTGAAGTTTACTTTGGACTGTTTGGGTAATATGTTTAGTGCTTTTCTCTTCAAAATGACTTTTCTAACTTCTGGGTTTGTTAACTTACTGCAATGTCTTAGCTATGCCACTGGGTTCCCCAGGCTCAGCATTGAATTTGGTGTCTACAGTGATGAAATAAGTTATGAAAACTTCCAGCTTGCCTGTGTGCCGAGAGGAGTTGAATAAGGAGAGAGACTGGCAGAGAGAAAGAGCAAGCGACCCACAAATCAACACTGTATCAGAAAGTGTGAAAAAATGTGTTATCTCTTTGTGACTCACATTGTGTGCCAGCAGCAGGGAATACTGCTCTCTCTCGTCTCATCTGTTTCATCCAAGTTCAATGTTGCTGTTAATAATTAGAGAAGAGGTGTAAAACACCAGTGATTCACCAGCATAACAATCTGTTGCTCACAGAGCTCTCATTTTAATAATTAAAATGAATCCACTCGTGTGCATATTTGCATGAATTAAATAAATATCTGTTCTGCAAGCCTTGGCAAACATATTCCTATCACAGTAATATGTAAGCATGGTCAAGATTGGCTGAGTCTATTGTCATATAGGCACGGCAATCTCCACATTGGCAGTGATACCAGGGATAAGCACAGGTCCATTACCTTATATGTATGACCCCATCATGTGTGATATACTGGATCCCCCCACTGCAGTCGGTCTTTTACCTGATTAAAGTGCTCCACAGTCCTCCAGGGCACTACAGCTTGTGGGATTTGACCTTGTAGCCACTGACCTCCTGGGTTAGCCTTGAGCAATGTAATCACAACACATCCTGGCTGCCATCTCCAGCTCTACCTGAACCAAGTGAACTGAACCACAGTATAACTCTTCTGAATTGCTCTCTGCTTTGAATTAAACAAATATTATTTTGATATAACATTCTCATAATTTGGTATTGCTGCACTAAATATCTAAAAGCCTGCTTTAAAGAGGAAATTTAAAAAACGTTTATTTTCCCCTTGCAAATAAAGAATGAGAATGATTGCCTTCCAACATGACCTGGATTCTGACAATATTTGACTTCTAATACACAAAACCACTGTTCCTATGGAACCCAAACAACACTGGAGTTCTGAGGTCAATATGATGTAAATATTTCACAGTTCAAAAAAATCCAAACAATTGCTGATAGTTGGGTTGTTTTTTAGATTCCATCACTTAAGTTAGCAGTTTATAGCTAATGTTATCTAGCTAGCTAGCAAAAATAGCAGACTACTACCATATGAAACACATTTACATGTAACGTTACTGTTTACATGCAGGCCAACGTTCACACATACTGTGGCTCTAATCCATATAGCAGTGTTCACACATGTACTGCTACCCTGGGCTGTTTGGTCATTAGCCAGACCAGCTGTGAATGCACCTTACAATCCCTATAAAGAATAATCGTTGCCACCTATCACATAAGATCCCATCACCAACCTAACTCCAGACTTCATGTTTTAAACATAGACAGAATCAGTAACATTGTTATGCCCCATAAACACAGTCAGATGTAACATTATGTCCTGTAAACACATTTAGTTCTCCGTCCTTGTCCAGTTTTCTGTATTTAATATAATTTTTGCAGAGATGATGGAACTCCTTTGTCTAAGGCCGGGTTCTCCAAGGTGTACAACACAAAGTCCAGCAAGTATGGCTTGTACACACTACTGTCAAAATGCATAGAAAAAATAATAAGACTGTGAAACTATGTAAATTACTCTGACAGTACAACAATTGTAATAATCAAGAGTCTTACCTGATTCAGTTGTTAATTTTAGTGCCTCACGTAAAATGTAAGAACTGCAATGGGTTGGTTGTTTATGCTGGAATTGTAAAAGAAAGGCATTTATCATTTTCAAGACTTTATTCAAACAGTTCACACAATGACAAATACTAGATGGCAGAGTTCCAGCAGTTGATGTGATTGCTCCAAATGTAGTCCCCCTAATTCTGCAACACGATTAGATAATAGAATAGAATTCAATAAGAATTGAACAATAGAAGCGCAGTGTAGAGGTGGCAGTTGCCGGGTCAGGCTGTGGATAACAGGTGGAGAGGAAAGGCCAACAGCTGAGATGGTAGCGGCTCGGTGGGAACGCGCATTTAGACGTACGGTGGTGGTCAGCTGGTGTGGTAGGAGGGCTCACTCGCATCAGCTGTGGTAGGAAAGAAGATGCTGGGGGAGTGAGATACGGAAGGTGCTTGGTGTACTCGAGGCTGGTGACCGAGGTGCAGGAGGCTGTGTGGCAGCGGGTGGCAATCATGACTAGGGAGGTTGAGGAGAAAGCAGGAAAGCTAAAGGACATGTAAGCAAATGATAGAGGAAAGGACATGAGAGATTCAGCCATCTACTACTTTGTGGAATTGAAAACAATCTGGCAATGAGAGTGGAGCAGTGTATTTAAGCTGGAAAGGCTGATAAGATGTGTTTCAGGTGTGTGAGACAGGAGCTCCCGCCCTCCAGAGAAACCATGCCCAGCCTCTGAAACGCACCTCTGGAACACACAGGCAGGAAGAACCCACACCAAGCACCAAAAAAACCCATACAGCAAATCCAAATCATGACATGGATGAAAATAATCTCTCAGTATTATGCTTGTAGACTTAACAGCCACTTTTGATTCAATTGATCAAAACATCCTAATTGATTCAATAAATGTGTTTGACTCTTGCTCATTTCTACAGTGGTTTAAAACATATGTCTGGCAGAGTTGTTCAGTCTGTATATGCTGCCACAGGGAAATATCATCAGACAACCTGGTGTTAATTTTCACAGCTATGCCGATGATACCCAACTGTACATCGTATCCCCTAAACTCCTCAGTCCTACTGATAAACTGTTTCAGTGTATTGATCACCCAGACAGATACTGAGAGACTTACACATTCTTTTTTCATGAGCAGCTATGATTACTGCAGTGTCCTTCTCTCTAGGCCATCTAAAAAAGCAATACATAAGCTACAGTTCGTTCAAAATGCAGCAGCACATAAACTGACCAAGACCAGAATGAGAGCCCACATTCCACCTGTCATAAAGTCCCTTTATCGGTTACCAGTCCATTTTAGAAAATATTTTGGTGTCCTTTTATTGGTGTTTAAATCACTGTGGACTAGCTTCTATGTACATCTGAGACATGCTTTTTATTAACGCTCCATCTAGATTCGTCAGGCTTCCTGGTGGCTAGATGGGTGTATTGCCAAAGCTGTAAGCGAGCTAGTCGGACAGGATTGGAAGAGAAAGTGCAGCCAACATTTCCCAATACTGACATGGTAGCTTAACAGCAGTGAGTACTAACAATAGCCATGTTTGTTGTTTACGTTCATTGTAATGTTAGGGCATTCTTTTGTTACATGCAATACATGAGGTAAAACTTGTTAGGTAAGGTTAGCAATTACAACAACACACTATGCTCACCCTATGACTAAAAAAGCTAAGAGAGCCTGTTGAACATAGGGAACTAGCCACTAACACATCTCCCAGCCTGCCAGAGAGAGCTATGGGGCAGTCCCTGTTGGTGTAGTAATGCAGTGTGTGTTCTTGTGTTTTGGAGGAGCGGCTCTGGAGGGAGGCCTTAAGGGAGGTGGTGGAATTTCTTTCAAAATGTTGCTTGTTTTGCTAGTTGCTCTATTTTTACCAACCCCGGGTTAATGTTTGCCACTTCACAAGGCAAATATAAACTCTAGTCTCTGGTGGACACATTATGTAATGGGTTTCTAAATAACCTCAAACATGTCTGTGTTTTTCTGCTGCAGTTTTATGTTACTTACTGCCTGACCTCCATGTTGATTTAGTATTTCCACAATATTTCCATATAATCAGCAAAAAATATCGGCCGACCTATTTATCAGCAAGGATGCTGTTTCTGCCTCTAAAGCATGTGTGTTTTGGTGTATTTTGCTTTGCTCCAAAGTGCACAGTGTTTGCAGTACCATCAGGACGTACAATTTCAGCATCACTGACCGCAGTGTGAACTGAACTCCTGATCTTTACACACTGCAAGTGCTTTGCTCCTCCTAGATAGATAGATGCTTAGGGATCGAGGAGTAAAGGTAAATGGAACATAACGTGCAAAAGGATAGGGTGTCAGTTTATTTGCAGAAAAAATAAGCCACGGTCAGCTCTCAGAACACGAGAGCATCTATAATCATCTAAACCCGGAGGAAACCTTGTTCTGTCAGACAGTTACCTTAGAACAAAGTTTTTCATGTGCAGTTTTTGCACAGCGGTGGTCACTGTTTACATTACCAGTTTCTGGCATTTGAATATACAAATCTTCTCTTCCTAGAGTGTCCACACACTCAATGGGCTGGTTTTGATTAACTGGGGAGGGGAGAAATTTACACCAGTGTGTTGTGTTCTATATTCATCGGGGGTATATTTTAACTTCAGTCTCCCAACTGGATGCCAGGCATACAAACTAGAAACTAGATTAACCTTTCCTCAGGCCAGGAGCAGAGAATCAGTCGGTGGGTCTGTTCAGACATTTCCATGGTGTGATGGTTTGTAATTTAAAATGGGTGGAGGCAGGACATTTTTCCATTTAACTTTATGTTCTTTGTACTCTTCACCAAAGTTCTTTAGTTCTTTGAAGATAAAATGAAAAAAAAAAAAAAAAAAAAAAGGATTTTCCATTGGCTTTAGTCTGACATTTAGCTTCTGTATTCTAGATACCGGACCTGTGTGTGTGTGCATGAAGAAGTATCCATGTCCAAATCATCGCCTCTGGCAGTCATGAGGAATAGAGGGTATGTACTGACATCTCTTATTTACACATACCACACCCTTCACTCCTGGTAAGCAGCTAAACAAACGCAATTTTTCTGATATTAAAGGTGCCATACAGAGAGGTACATAAAAAAATATCTTGAAATAGTAGTTAGCAGAGATGGGACCAAGTCACATATGTGCAAGTCTCAAGTAAGTCTCAAATCTTAACCTTCAAGTCTCAAGTAAGTCCCAAGTCATTTTTTCTTGGGCAAGTCAAGTCAAGTCACAGGTTATATCTAGTCTAGTCTAGTCAAGTCCTGTACTAGTTCAAGTCAAGTCCAAGTCAAGTCACCTTATTATTGCAATTTAACCCACAGAATCTGATCTTAATAAAGTGAAAATACAAGATATAAGTAACTGTCAGTAAAAATCAATGGCCAATGTGTCCAACCTGTTTAAAAATGACAATACTTTGGATTTGCATTGTAATTACTGATATTCAGTAAAATACATAATGGAATCAAACAAAACAGAAATTTACATTTACTCAGCTGTTAACCCAAATCAACTTCATATGCTGTTTTTTTAACTAGGGGATACTTCATTTTAAAATCCTATTTATTTCATGTACTGTTTGAACATATGTATTCCATTTTAAATTATACCTACTTAGCTAAGTTTTAAAACCATATTTGTGTCATGATCTGTTTTTAAGCAGCATCTACTTTATTTACTAGTGTTTTAGCTTGCAGTAATTACTCAATTTTAAGACAATTGCTTCATGTAGTCCATCTCAAACAGTATTCATTCAACTTCACAACCTTAGTTACTACCACTACTTTTAGGTGACTTCATCGCTGCGATATTTACTTTGCAGGGATGACCCCCACGTGCACACACGCGCGCGCACACACACACACACGCACACACAGAGGTAGCGGCCAAAATCACGCAGGCGGCCCGCCGTTGCTTAAGAGGCAGGAAAAACAGTGGGTAATGATTCGGTGTTGGCGGGCTTGTATGTTATTTAGCTCATTTAACCCTGTGTTGCTCGTTTGTAAAACGTACAGCCAGTCTTGTGATGAACCGGTCGGAAGGTTCGCTCACGTTGTCTGGGGTTGATGTTGGCAAATTAAAAACAAGAAGTTACACCAAACCGACCTTCCCCACCCCCACCTCCGTATCATATCAAGCTAAAGTTAGCTAACTACCGACTAGGCTAACAGGATAATATTAGCTAATTGACAAGCACTTACTGGGCAGAATGGCTCTTCAAATGACGAACAAAGTTTGAAGTTGTCGCTTGGCTGTCCGAGATGTTTATGTCGCATGTCTTGCACTGTGCTTTGCGTCTTTTGCCGTCAAAATGGTAATTCCCGAAAGCCGAAGACGATGACTCTCAGCACCCCTCCTGCTGCCATGTTGATGCAGATCTGATATTAGAGGGCGGGTTTCTCAAATAAACACATAAGGTACGTAGAGAGGGCATGATTGATTGACAGGGTAGTGATCCAATCATGACAATGCCATTCTCAGCCTGCGCTCCTACCGGGTAATCGTCATATATATATATATATATATATATATATATATATATATATATATATATATATATATATATATTTTAAATTAATGTATTAATATATATTCAAACTGAAATCCTGAACTGAATAACACTCAAGTCATTCAAGTCATTGTGTCTCAAGTCAAGTCAAGTCCCGAGTCATTAACTTCCAAGTCCGAGTTGAGTCTCAAGTCTTCTTTTTTTTTTCAAGTCAAGTCACAAGTCATTAAAACAGCGACTCGAGTCGACTCGAGTCCAAGTCACATTGACTCGAGTCCCCATCTCTGGTAGTTAGGTCCGTTAGAATCCAGAATAAACTGTATAATAATCAGCTGCTTTTCGACACAAATTCAAAGAGGCACTGCAGTTTGACTCACAGCTTATAAATCTATTTTCAGTCCTTCATCCTCACCCAACTATTGGGAATCTTAATTCTCGTCAGACGAGAATTCAAATAGATTAAAGTCACCAATCAAGTTTAGCCTTAGATTTTCAACAAACCCTAAAAAAATAAAAATAAAATATTCAGTATATTTCATATATTTTGGACATTATTCAAAGTTTTCACAGCCAGCAATGCACATTTGGCATCAGCTTATGAACAGGCAGCATTCACAACCGCAAGTTCTTCAGAACTTGCCTTCTCTAGTTCCATTAACCTTCTATAGAGCACCAGATCCACTGGCACCAAAACAGCCACAGAGCATATGCTACCACCTCCAAACATATTGCTGCTCATTTTGGTCAAAACACTTTTTTTTTTCCTCGTTTTTATTTCCTCTGACCACAGAGTTTTTCCCCTAAAATCTTTTTTCTTTGTCCATGTGATTAGCAGCAAACTTCAGTCACGCTTCACAGTGCCATGTCTGGAAGCACTTTCTTCCTGGTTGTGTCAATGACACAACTGTGCCATGCACTTTATACTTACAAACAGTTGTTTGCACAGTTGATCTAGGGACATGTAACTGCTTTATAAAGGCTCCAAGTGACTTTCCTCACTTGTTCAAATCAATAATGCGCTCTTTCAGATCAATGCTGAGCTCTTTAGACTTTCCCATTGTAGTGTTTGTGGCTGAGTCTAATGGGAGAATTAAACAAGCTCTATTAAAATGGGCCCAGAAAAGTCATCAGCTGTTATCAATCATAATTACTCAGAAGAAGTTAAGAGGCCATGCTACAAAGCAATATTTGATTCACACAACTTCACCAAAGTTGGTAATTCGATTTGTTGTATCTATATATTTGACCCAGCAGATTGGGTCACATTTTAATGCCAGGATTTTTTTTCAGACTGATCATAAAAGCAAAGACATTATAACTTCTCTTTATGTTATTTTTCAGCAATTTTATAACAACTCACCTCACTGATACCATTGATGCTCTGTAAATGGGTACCAATGATATTCTGGGCAGTTTAAATCACCCAATGCACAGCCTTTCTGTTTTGGGCCATGCATATCCTATGCCAATTTCTAATTGTAACTGTACTGGAACAATGTGGTTTCTGCTTGTGAGGTAGTCAGAAGTCTGGTACTTGAGTATCAATCTTGCCAATGACTTTCATTGCTGAGATTGTCTTGAATGCTGAGCTGAAATAGACTGACAGCATTCTTGATGTAGCTGTTCTTATTTTCAAGGTGTGTGAACACTGAGGGGGAAAAACAGTGGATGAAACAATCGCTTTTCAAGGTCCATTTATTTGCTTTTCTTGTGCTTTTAGCCATATCATGCCCTATTCATCAGGTGATGGAAGTGGATGTGTCCAAACTCGATTATTCTGAGCACTCTTCGTTTGCAAAAAGGGTCTATGTTAACTGCTGTTTCCAAGGTGAAATGAATTAACATTAATTAACTATCAAGATTGCCTTTAGCTTTGTTTTTCTTGCAGGATTTCCTGTGCATAAATTGGGAAAAAAAAATAAAAATCTGTATAGAAGTTAAATATTTATACTTATTTATACTGTGGACTATTAAGGAACAGTCACACAAGCTCCATCATATTAAAGGTGGACAAATTAGACTAATATATGGGTGTAGTTTACTGTACTTCACTAGCTGACCTTGGCTTTTGACTTTTCTCCATTTACCTGTCCTGCTTGGATAGCTGATGAGACCTACTGCTGCCTTACCTGGCATGTGCTGTTAGTTTAGTACCAACCTCAGCTGGATGGGGGTTGAGTTGAGCATAGGTAGGCAGAGCAGTAAATCTGCACTATACATCCATCAATGTGCCCATGTCACTGCTCTCTCCCCCTCTCTCTCTGTCTCTTTGCCTCCAGCTAAGCTGAGCTACATCCCTCCTTATACACGTTCTGTTGCCCATGATTAATCCTCCCTCTCATATCTCTTCTCATGTGTCAGCACCTCCACTGCTTTATAGGCTTATAGTGAAATGAAGTGACAATTCCGCTCTGAAATATCACCAAATTAAGACTGCTGGCATGTGTAAACAACGCAAATATACACCAAAAACCATAAATCAATTGGAGGGCGATGCCTAAATCTCCAATTAAAACTTTGTTGACAGGGTATTATTGAAAGGTTGTTTCGTGTGGATGAGCTTTTCAAGTTTGTTCTGCATCAGTCTTCTCTCAGCTTGTTTCAGATGACATTGTTGATTATATTTGTGATGTTCTTAAAAAATTGTATTCATAAATCACACATGGATTTATCAAATAAAGATAGAGATAGATAGTGCATTTTGAAGATCTTAACAGGTCACTTCACTGATACCACTGCATTTATATGTACAGTAACATAATGTAAGCAGATATCAGTTGGAAATATGCAAACTAAAAGACATTTACTTACTTGCCTGAAGTCAAGAGAAATTTGAATTCTCTTCACTGTGTGTAAGAAAAAATACAATGATTTGGATAAGCTTTAATGAAGATATTGTGGATATAGTGTATACCCAGCCAATAAAAGGGGAAAAAAAGAAGAAAGCCATTTTTTTACATTTTGATGTGAAAAACAGTGGTTTCAGTGGCTGACCGTCATCTGAGAGGCTGAGTATCAGGAGGGGAGGTTAACTTCTGTTGTTTGTTACTGACTGCAAACATCATAGCATTATGTATAAGTATGGGCCACAAATGTTGCAAAACATATGCTTGGTTGATATTTTGAAGGTAACTTTTTTTGCTTGAATTTTCAAAAGTTTAATTGTTGAAGGATGACTCCAGACATAATGTTTCTGGGGGCTGGACCTCAAGGATTAATGTGCAAAAGCACAACTTTATCATTTGCACTAAAACACAACCTTATAACATCATCAAATGGTGTGGGTGAAACTACATACATATTTTATATATTTATGATGTCCCCCAGCTGCTCTGCCTCAACTCTGGACAGATAGCTTTACTTGTTGCTAAAGTAAATGCTAACTTCTGCTAACCACCAGCCCTTTACTGAACACCTCAGGTCCTTGCATGCACAGCCTCAGAGAATAAATGAAGCCAATTACAGTACCAAGATGATTTATGGAGTTTCCTGATGGACAGATACCAGTAGCTTGTTGGCAAAGTAAGCTAGGTTCATATCAAAGTTTGGCTATGTGCACCACTTTAAAACACATCACTGTAAAACTTGCATGCTTATCCTACATTGGCAGAGGCATGTAAGCAGATCAGAGGCAGAGCAGAACTGGTCAGTAGCTGGGCTTTAGCATGGCTAATTGTTAGAGAGGGAACACAACGAACATTTCTCTGTGTAGCACTATGTTTCAATTGTGATTACTTGGTTTGGTTTTGAGCCCCACACCACTGCATAAACCTGTGGTGTTTCACCATACCACCAAAAATGTATCTCAATGTGACCTAACAAGTGACGAGGCTAAGTGCTGCAAAATGTAGCAGCCTTTCAGTGGAAGCACCTCAGCCATGCATTTGGGTTAGCTGTCCTATTTTCCTATCTAACTATGTATGATTCCTATGTAGCTGTCCTACGTAACATGACATTAACACTGAACAGGCAGGTGTGCAGACTGGGCGGAGTGAAGAACCAGATGCAGGAAGCTCAGCTGAGCCAGGAGGGAGAGCCACACCCATGCCAGGACACACACAAATACAACTGCAGAGATACAGACAGGGGGCACTGGAAACTAGAGGGAGGGAAAAACAAAACATAGGAACACACTAGGAATCTTCAGAGGCCCCAGCCACGGCCATAACAAACAGAGTGGTGACAGGATTTTGCTTTATACCCCATTTGACCACAATGTGATCATCAATGGCAGATTGGCGCTGTCAGTATTTCGGCTGGTTGACTCCACAGGAAGTGGATGTATGTTGTCTAACGCTTTGCTAAATATGATTGCTTCGGCTGATATTTAACTTTAAATACACATCTTTGTTACATTGTTTTAGGGAATTATAGGTCACTGCATGCCTGTAGATGCAACCGTCACTAATGTTAATTTGGCTCCTCAGGGATTAAAGATATTATTTTTCTAATTTTGACAAGCTAACCCTCGACAACAAAAATACTTAAAATTTTAATTTTATGGGTAATTTTTTCACATTTTTCACTAATATGTGCTTACGGCAGTTGTCACTTGTTGCCAAAGTAATGGTTAACATCACTTTATACAAATACTATAGAGTTCAGATTCAGGCTCCATTGTATATACAGATAAGATCCATTGTATTCAGCACAGTATGCAAGGCTCTTGCTCTTAGTGTGGCAATGCACCTTTTGAGGGCTGGGAGACCTATTGTAGGTAGGTATGTAGTCACAAGCCCTTTTCACACAGAGAGTTTACATTATCCCCGCAATGAAGCCTCACCTTTCCACGGCCTTTGTTTGTTAACACTGAACCATGTGTGACAGTACATGTTATGACATTAACATGACATTAGCCATCTGGCTCTGCTGCGGGGACAGACGCTGATTTTCAGGCAGAAATGCGACGAAGATTCGGTAGGACAGACAGGATGACAGAGGCTTTCCACGTACAACTGCAGAATCTTCTCCTTTATAAGTTGCCAAAGACACTAGTTACCACAATACTGTTGTTTGGTCCTGTAATGTTGCTTCGTGGGTTGAAGTGTGTGACATTTCTCTTTAATTTGACGAGTGAAAGATCTGTTTAGCTGTCAGACTGTGAACACCATCAGACCAACACCCCTGATACGTGCCTCTGATACTACCTTTAAAAAATCAAAGAGATGCTTACAACCAGACATCTTGAACTCCTAATCCACACCCTGATTTTTCTTTCTTCTTGACTACTGTAATGCTCTCTTCACCTGTCTCAGCCGTGCAGCCCTGTCTCGCCTGGAGCTCGTACAAAATGCTGCAGCCAGACTACCAACCAAAACCAATCCCAGATCCCACATCACACCAATTCTTGCATCTCTTCATTGGTTCCCAGTAAAATACAGAATAGACTTTAAGACACTACTCCTCACATACAAGGCCCTTCATGGTATTGCCCCTCCCCACATTTCTTAACTCCTACACCATCACTCCACCTTTAGACCACTCAGATCTTCTGACCTAGGCCTCCTATTCATACCCTGTTCCCTCCTCAAATCTAAGGGTGACTGCGCTTTTGCCGTCAGGGCCACATCTCTCTGAAACAGTCTACCCTCTTCCGTCAGATCAGCTGAATCACTAGATGTCTTCAAAAAACTTCTCAAAACCCATCTCTATCATCTTGCATTCCCTGCAATAAAACTGTAATTATTCTTTGCACATATCTATATATGTATGTTTATTTTGTTTTATCTATTTTTCTTTGTTTCTTTTAAATTATATTTTTAATTATGTTTTATGTTTACTGTACCCTGTACAGCACTTTGCAAATTTTGTTTGAAAAAAGTGCCATATCAATAAAAACGCACTTACATACTTACCTCCAGAGGTAAAAGCCACAGCGAAACTGTCCCCCCTCTCTGCATCTGTAACTTTCACACAGAAGGCGAGGCAGAGAATCGTCTCTGAAAGAGCAGTACGAATGAGGCTACAGTGACCCTCGTGGCCCAGCCCTGCTGCTGCTGTCTGCTACACACACACAGAATATGAAGAAAATTAAAACATGTAATTTTATTTGAACATTTCCCTGTCCTGGGAATGGATCAAGGTAAAAACCCATCTCCCCTACTTACTACATTTCACAAGTGCAAATAGTTCTTAGTTTTTAGTCTTACTTGTGTGTCATGTCTTTGATTTTTATTTTTACATGTTGTTGAGCAATAAAGGACATTGAAATCTTGAAACAGTTTACATTGTAAGAAATGCTCTATTTAACTGGAGCAGGAGGAGAGCTGCGGTGCGCAGCATTTCTGTGTACGTATTGTGGTGCACAGATCTCATGAGTCATGATGTTTGCTACAGTGACATTACTACCTGTATGGAAAGGTTTACCTTTAAATGACTAAAGGCAGCCTCTCTAATCATTAAAGCACAGTGTACATGCGTAACAAATCTGCCTATGAAGGTGCATCTTACTATATGAATATTGAGCCCTCTGTTACAACAACCACAGGGCTTATGCAGGTGAGAATAGTGAGAGGTTCTATCTGGATACTCCATTGGAGAGGAGGGGGAGGAGGAGTAGAGGTAGCTCACAGCAGCACTGGTGGATAGCTGGGCATGTGGTGCTCAGCAGAGCTCAGTACAAGGCTGTTTGCTCCAGAGGTGCTGAGAGCTGGGTCACTGGAAACAGAGCCACTGTCATGATTCTGGTTTTATTGTTTTATTTCCGGTTTAATATCTAAACCATGCCCTTGTGTTACTCTTCTTGCTTTTCAGTTTCTCCTGTGTGTTTTTCCCTTCATTACCTCACCTGTCCTTCCCCTCCTCACTCACCTCACCTGTTACTGATCCCCTCGTTAGTGTCTCTGTGTATATAGGCTTTGTTCTCTCAGTGTGTTTGTCAGTTCGTTTCTCCGTCTTATTTGTCTGCCTGTGTCGCTGCTCTCTGTGTTCGGTCCACGCTCCTGTGTTGCTTCCCTGTCTTCCCAGCTGTTCTCCTCATGTCTCACCCTGGTATGTTTCTGGTTTTTCTTTTTCTTGTTTCTTCATTTATTTTGTACTTTTTGCTACTTTGGCTTTTGTCCTTTTGACCCATTTTTGTTTTTTCTGGTTCCCTTGGTCATACGGTTTTGTTTGCACTTCAACTTTGATAAAGCTTGCTTTTTGTTACCCCATTTCCTGTCTCCTGTATGTGTCTGCATTTGGGTCATCTAGTTTCCCCTTTAAGTGTAACAGCCACTGGTAGATGGACTCTAGCTGAATCACTCAATGCAAAACAAAGCAATGTTAGATATCTTGAAGATATGCACAAAGAACAATGAGAGAACTCTTAACACAATCAGCGCTAGCAGGAGCCATGTACCATGTAGTACTGACAAAATCATCAGGTAGCATGAAGACCAGGGCATTTCAGCAGGTGGTAATTGCCAATCTGCTGCAGGTGTGCGTGTCAGCAGCTCCTGGTGAAGGGACTAACTCTACAAGCACAGAAACCAAAACACCAAAAAACGCAAATCCAACAAAGAAACAGAGTGTCACATCCTCAGCAATTACAAAACTGTTCTCCTCCTCTAGTTAGATCATTTTGCTCATACATACTCAAATAGAGTTGGAGTCATCATCTTTATTGATCAGTATCTCTATAACTATCGTTTTGCTAATCAATGAGGAGGGCAAAATCCATGCGCACTGATTGTGAACCTGAGAGCACAGATTTACTAAACCGTTTACAGGGATTTCCACATTTTAGCTACCTCGCTAACATTAGCAAGCAGATGGTGACATGACAGTGTCAGGGAAAGGGTTAACATTATATTGAAAAGGGTTTATGAACTTTCCAGTATCTCTGTCACTCACATGCCATTTGGCAACTCACCCTGAAGACATTGGCACCATGGGCTGCTGGCCTTGCCGAGTATGAGAGTGTGGTTAATAATTGAGTCAGAGTATGCTCTACTGGAAACAAGCATGTAAAGACACTATTATTTACTCAAGGCATCATTTTCTGCAATATATGGACTGTAAAAATAAAGTTTTCATGTCAGTGCATATTGGAAAACTAATACGCTGATGATGATACAGTATGTCTGTGATAGGCTCATTTCATTCATTTATTTTCTATAGGTTGGGCTCTAAGCCATAAGAAGCCTTTTTTGCTGAAACAAATAACACTCCACTAACCATTTAATGGGAAGTTAAGTTTAAGTTTGTACTACACTGAAGTGAAGTTAAGTTAAAGCTAGCAAGCCAGGACTTTCCATCTGAAAAGCTGGTATGCTATATTAAGTCGCTCCCACTTTTCCAAGTTGAAATTAGATTCCCTCTTGGCAGTCCTTTTTGTTCAAGTTATTTCAGCTCATCCCATATGAAACAAAAGAGTGCATTCTAGCTAGCATTAACTGTCTCTCCTTACGGATCAAACTCTGTCCATGGCAACTGCCAAAATTTACAGCAATGAATAGACCTGTTACTTCAGAATTCTGTACTCAGTAATAGAGAGGTGATGTCACGTCCATTCCAATGGACCACCATTGGACATTATTTCAGAAAAAATATGCATGTAGTTTTTCCATTCACACACACATTCCTGCACTGATTGCAGAGGCTGCCATGCAAGGTGCTAACTGCTCATGAGGAGCAATTTGGGGTTCATTAATTGCTCAAGGACACTTTGACATGCAGCTAGGAGGAGCAGGGATTCAAACCAGCGACCTATGGATTACTAGACGACCCACTCTACCTCCTGAGCCACAGCTGCCCAAGATGAGACTGTGAAAGTATTTACAGTCAGCTCCAAGTGATATTCCTGACTTGTTCAAATCAATAATGCGCTCTTTCAGATCAATGCTGAGCTCCCTAGACTTTCCCATTGTAGGGTTTGTGGCTAAGTCTAAGTCTTGTATCAAATGAGCCCCGTTAAAATGGGCCTAGACAAGCAATCAGCTCTTATCAATCATAATCACTCAGAAGAAGTTAAGAGAACACGCTGTATGTATATTTTTTTGACCCAGCAACCTCTTAGTTTGTAGTGACAGAAAGTTTTGCAGGATTATGGAGGAAGTGAGACACATGAGTGTGTGTGTGTGTGTGTGTGGGCTGTAGGCACTGAAACTAGTTTCACTGTGTTTAAATTATCACCTGTCAGCACAAATTTAGCTTGACTCTGAAGGGGCTGGAATTAAAATGTTCACATCTGCCATAGAAATCACCCACCACCCCTCCTTCTCCACCCATCATAAAGTATAGGCAGTAAGAGGCCTAACCATCAATTTTCCTTACTTCCTACAGTGTATTCCAATAGCTTTCCGAATTCATGAAATGCTCAGCTACAGTTCAGTGTAGCAGTAGTAGAAGTGACTGTTCATGAACGCACACAAACATAACCATGGACAACATTACTCATTTAAAATAAAAATGTTAAAATCAATGTTCATAACCCTTTTTTAGAGGAGATGCTATACATCAGAGGTTTGCCGTTTGGCCTAATATTGTTTACTTCTGCATATAGGAGCATTTGTTTGGTTTCCATCTTTCTTCCAGCCGCCCCAGAGTTGAAAGGAGATCAATAGCACATGTCCTTAGGGGATTCATCATTTTAATCCTGGTTTTGACTCTGACTCCTGCCTGTCCTCACTCAAGCCTCTACCTCCTGTAGGCAACTGACAATGAGCAAGTGGTGATGACTATAATGAAACAATTACCTCTAATTCAATGCAAATATTATGCTGTGGCGAACCTTAGACCCACGGCACACTCCATCAGCGCCAGGACAACAAAGATGGCCATCCTGTTGTGGCTTAACTGTTCCAGAGTAACCATGTAAGGCTGAACACTTAGCCCTCACACACCTCCTGGCATCCAACTATTTCACCCCAACACAATAAAAGATAGTGTAGTCAGCTTATTTATGGATTGACGCTGTTTCCTTTTAGCTTGCAGGGCAGAGCTCTGCCATGGTCTAATGAGGCAGAAGACAGCCTGAAATCAATAGCTGCTTCCAGTGCAATGCAATGTGAACAGCCCTACCAGAGGATTCCAGTAATTAAATGTATTTCACCATGTATAACAGCTGGCTGGTTAAAGATTGGAGAGCAGGAGAGTCATTTTGCAAAGTTTGTCTGAATGTAGGTTAGGTCTATTTTACTTTATTTCTATTTATACTTTCCCCTTCTTATGCCAGTTCTAGGGTTATTTGAGTCTTCAGGGTTATATGTCGTCTGGCCTTCTCAGTCTTAATGCATAGAGGCTTAGTGCATTCCCTGTAGCTGACTACTTTAGCCCACATCTAAATGCTTGATGTAGCCCAAATGACTGCAGCAGTGCCACTCAACGGTATGAGGATCATAAAGCTGCAGAAAGGGAGATGTTCTGCTCTGTAAATTGACATTCAACAGATTTCTCCTGACAACCTCAATGTCTGTCCACCATGTGTTTCTAAATCTGAAATAGAGTCTTCCATCAGAGTTGCCATATGGCAGGGTTGCTTTCCCATTGTCGCTCTGATGGCAACCTTTTACCTCCAAAAAAACCCCTTTACATTGCATATCATATGATGCATTGTTGATATGCGATAGTGGTTACTGCAGCTTTAAATTCTTATACAAAGACCTGCCATTGACTATATATCAAGAATCAGATATTTTCTCTTATTGGGACAGTTTCAACTCCATCTAAGCTTGGAAATACTTTTATACTCTAGAGATGATCAGCCTACTATAATGAGGCATTGTGACTTGTTGATTTGGCTAGGTAATTATGGTAGTTATATTTCATTCTTGAATGAAACCTCTACATTTTCACTGTAAAGGTGAGAGTTACTTATGTTTTTTCAGAATATCTAAAACAGTTTCAGTACTAATACTGTTACCAGCTGGGCTCTGTTGCTCTCTGTTCTGTCTGACAGTGATTTGACACAAACAAACATCAGGGTTACCACGAGAGCATCTTGGATTTTTTCTACAAAATGTATTATAATTTTTAATCTAAAATACATAAAACATGTTAAACATGTAGCAAACTTGTTTCAGAAAAAAATCAGTGTGATGGTTGTGTGAGTAATGTTAGCGAGTGTGCAGTTGAGAGAGAGAGAGGGAGAAAGGAACATTATAGTGATGGATGTAGCGGTGCAGTTTGTATATAGTCTGTTGTTGAATAAATGCTACACTCCTGTAGACTTAAGCCAAGCTGTGTCTAGCTGCTATTAAAGTGAATGGGGTTAGCAACAGGGTAGTGACAACTTTGACGCAGGCTCACTAAAGGTGACTGACCCCTCACCCTACTTGGCTGGACTTAACTAACGCCAGAAAAACAAACCTTAAAAAAAGTATAATGTATTAAATTGTACTGCAGTGCTTCTGCTGTGACAATGTTCCCTGTGGTATCAAAAATTGTATTGAATATTGATTTCGTTTTTTAATATTGTGTTGAAGTTACAAATTACAGTATCATAACAACACTGTAAATGTCCACCCCTATCAGCCAGTCAATCACTTATACACTTTCATTTCATTTATTTTGTAAACTTATAACTGATTACTTTTAACCAACACAAGTGGAATATCAGACATATCAAACACTGTTAGCTGGTAACCTAATCTGATATTTATCTTTATTTCTTTCAAATTGTTTATTGTTTTTTACAAACCAGCTGTTATTGGAGAGATGATTCACCTGCTGAAATAAATGACAGAAATATGGTGATGGAGGCCACACAAAAGCAATATCCAGGGCTGTTGCCTTAGGCTTTGTGACTTTTTATTGTTGAATATCACCACCGGGCAACTCAGACAAGCTGCTGGTATTGGACTATAATTGAAGTTGATATTAAAAGACAGGAGCAATGCTTAAGTCATGAAGGGAATGCAGCAGGGTCATCTCAGCCAAATGACACACCAGTGTAGCCGCAGTCACCTTCCCTGTACACTTGATAAACTGCTGCCACCAGGCTACACAGGGAACAAAACACATACATAAACCACTGCCCTTCACACAAGCCCTTGACTCCAGCGCTGTGGCATAATGGCATTGTCACCATTTCAGATGTACTCATAGGACAATAACTTGAAGGAGAGGGTAAAATGTGAAATAACATCAGCCTCACCTCAACCTGTTTGGGTGAATTGCTGTACTACTTGAAGCACATGCCGGGCAGGGGACACAATGTAGCACCAGCCCATTATTTTTCAGCAACAGTAATTTTTGTCTATGCTGATTTCAGCCTTTATTGTGCTGATGACAAGAGTCCACAAGAATAGAAAACAGTGTGGTAAAGAAAAGGCTGGTGCTAAACAACAGTGGTGCAATTGTACTCACACATTCTAATGTCTTTGTACAGAAAGTGCTGAGTGTAATCCCAATACTGAAGGTTAACAACAGCATGTCATTTTGCAGCACTTATCACTGACTTTAAGTTCAGTGTGCCGTTGGTTTTGACATAATTGTAAAACATGCTGATGCTGTGAGGGCGTTTTTATTCACTTCAACTACAGTGAGAACCAGGCCCTAGACAAGAGTCATGCTTGTTTTCACCATTTCAATCTGCTGTGGATCTTGTTTGCTTGAAAATGTCTCCCTCCCCCTCTTTATGAATTAATTATAATCTGTATAATGATCTAGACCAGGGGTGTCAAACTCATTTTCAGCCCGGGCCACATCAACATTATGGTTGCCCTTAAAGGGCCGGTTGTAACCTTAAGACTGTATGAATGTAACTACTCCGTAAAATATTGTAATAAATAAGTGTCTTTGCATTTAATTATTATTTATTCAACTGTACAAATATTGAACAAGCATTTACATAAATGTAAAAAATATATTTAAGCACATTGCTCTGTAATTATAACTAGTCCCTTTAATTTATAAGGTTAAGAAACCCACCATTACTCCATCAATCACAGATCAAACTTTTCAAATTAATAACAAAGACAAGCCAAATATGATCACACACAAGTTATTACATCAACTTTGTTCAAAATGTTTTTGTCACTGTTGAGTTGGGCAGAACTATGGCACACAGATAATTCTGAGCTGCTAGAACATGTGTCACATGTGTGGCATTTTAGAAAAACAAAAAGCAGACAGCCTTGCAGAGGGTAATGAGAGACGGTTTTGATTACAGTAAACATTTGAACACATACACCTGTAAACACACTGAATATGTGGTTTACTTTGGCAGCCAACAGAGCACACGAAAAAGCACCAGGAACTGAGGCTGAGATGCTTTGACAGACAGGAAAGTGGGCACATATGATCTAGACTTCTACAGCACAAATTCCATCCCTACAATGACGGAGCCATGTTATACTCAGTTAATACCAATTGTTTCTGGTTTTCCATTTTTTTAAATTACTATCACAATTACTAGCACTTCCTGCTCTGAGGTTTTACATTAAAGGGTTTTACATTGATTTAAGGGTCATCATCCTTGCTGATCCTGGAATGCTCTAATTTCGAAAAAGGCAAGAAAAAGACTCTCTTGAAGCAAATGCAGACATGAGAACAACTAAATCTTTAAAACAACAAACAATAAACATTTGCTTTTGGTAAAGTATTTCTGTTATCCTTCGCTTTGATATGCATGTAGGTAATATGTAGGTGTATGAATGAATGGTTAACCTTTGTACACAGTGTCGTGTCAGAATGATGATGCTTTAAGGCTATTAATTAAAAACATCTGCAAGTGCTGAGTTTCATTGATGGAAACTTGAAAAAAAAGGTTTCAAGTGTTTTGAATTAGTTAGTCCATTAAGGTGATAATAACATTAAACGACAGCAGCAGAGTTGTGAGGAGTGATATAACTCAGTTATTGTGTTGATTAAATTAGTAATGTAAAGGAGAATACCCTATGATGTGTCGATTATCAGGAATTAATGGAGAATACGGAGTCCATTCATTTCCGATTATAGACACCACTTAGTGGCATCATCTTGCTTAAAATCGTAAGGTTTTTATTTCCTAAGTATAACTCTGTTTCCCTGGCAACACCTGTGAGTTTGACTAACGGCTTTAACAATCATTACAATGTGGAAGTAAAGGTCAGAAGGTTCAAGACTGTGTTTCGACATTTACTGTATATCTTTCACAAGACCTGTGGACAATATGTAGTTGTGTCTGTGGCGACAGATAGAAACAGGTATTTTTGCCAAGACTATTTGGCTGTATTTGTAGCAACAAACCAGGTTTTTCAGTGAACACATGATCGTTTCCTGATCCTAACCAAGGTATTTTTTTGCCTAAACCTAACCAGACCATTAGCACAGCATTGTCACAACATAAAATTGAAAAGTGAACCAAAAGCCAAAACGTTGCAACACTATATTGCCAAAAGTATTCACTCAGCCATCCAAATAATTGAAACCAGGTGTATAAAAGCAAGCACCTAGGCATGCAGACTGTTTCTATAAACATTTGTGAAAGAATGGGTCGCTCTCAGGAGCTCAGTGAATTCCTGTGAGGTACTGTGATACCAAGTCCAGTCATGAAATTTCCTTGCTCCTAAATATTCCACAGTCAACTGTCAGTGGTATTAGAACAAAGTGGAAGCGATTGGGAACGACAGCAACTCAGCCACTTCATGTGGCCTTCAGATTAGCTCAAGAACAGTGCGTAGAGAGCTTCATGGAATGGGCTTTCATGGCCGAGCAGCTGCATCAAAGCCATACATCAGCAAGCTCAATGCAAAGCGTCGGATGCAGTGGTGTAATGCACGCCGCCACTGGACTCTAGAGCAGTGGAGACGCATTCTCTGGAGTGACGAATCACACTTCTCCATCTGGCAATCTGATGGACGAGTCTGGGTTTGGCGGTTGCCAGGAGAATGATACTTGTCTGACTGCATTGTGTTAAGTGTTAAGTATGGTGGATGGGGGATTATGGTGTGGGGTTGTTTTTCGGGAGCTGGGCTTGGCCCCTTAGATCCAGTGAAATGAACTCTGAATGCTTCAGCATACCAAGAGATGTTGGACAATTCCATGCTCCCAACTTTGTGGGAACAGTTTGACCTCACAAATGCGCTTCTGGAAGAATGGTCAAAAATTCCCATAAACACACTCCTTAACCTTGGGGAAAGCCTTCCCAGAAGAGTTGAAGCTGATATAACTGCAGAGGGTTTACTGACGTCATATTAAGCCCTATGGATTAAGAATGGGATGTCACTTAAGCTCATATGCGAGTCAAGGCAGGTGAGCAAATACTTTTGGCAATATAGTGTATATAGATACATAACATAGGCAACTGGGTTGGATTTTCCTTTAGGGGTCAAGGAGGAGGTTTCATTTTAAGAGTTAATTAAACTTTTTTGTGGCAAACCATATCAAACACATTTTATTTTTCAAAGGAGATGTTTACTGGCTAGCTCTATTAGCATGGGACTAGTATTATGTGGACCTCTTGGAATTAGTAATAAACTCATGTGAATCCACTATGTCCGTAATTAGTAAAGTAAAAATCCAAGTGCAAAATAACCCACCATATTTCACCAAACACAGAGGTCCTGTGATAATATTAGTTCCATGTGATCGGCATGTCGGTTATTTTGGGTTAAAGTGTATTTCTTTTTAAACTGCAACTTTCTGCTGTCAGACGACTTTAAAATGATGGAATTTGATTGCAGCCAATAATTCATTAAAGGTCCCATATTATACGGTTTTTCATCAATCTTACACAGCCGTCAGAGGTCCAAGAACACTGTGTTTGAAATGCATTGCCCCAAACCCATCCGTGTTCCTGAATTTCAGCTGTCTAAAAGACGCTCCAGTGAGCTCTACTGAGAGCAGGCTGTTTCTGTGCCTGCACCTTTAAATGCTAATGAGCTCCGTCTGTCAACGCCTGCCTCGCCTGCTACACGCCCCTCTCAGGGAGAGGATGCCACTTACGCTAGCGGTAGCATGCGCTAATGTTTATGGTGGATGTAATGCCGAGATGCTGTCGTTCAACCATACCAGTTTGACCCAGAATCAGACCCAGAAGGAGAGGCTCCTGAAGAAATACAGACTCTGCGGCTGCAGCAGGACGTTTCAGAATGGTTAGTGAGTCTGAATATGTAACTTAGTTTGTTTGTATGTGTTGTTACATTTACTACCATGTAGCTAATGGCTAACAGCTAGCGAAAGCTGTCTTTGTCTCCAACACAGTCTCCAAACTCTTGGACACTGTTCGTATCGTCTCTGTCTCCTGTCTGCACGTTTCCAGACGTTTTACTGTGACAACCAAGCTCCCTCGTTATATTATTAAAATTAAACTCGCTTCAAACGCCATTGCATAGCGTTTCCACAACCGAAGTGGAGCTAACTAGTTCTCATAGGCAGCTGTAAATACTATCAAAACGCGGCAATACTTACCTGTGGCTCGGGTGCAGTTGCTGGGTCCCGTATGGTTGGGACTGATCCTTTTATGAGGATCCCATGTGAAGTGGTTAGCACTAGTGATGGGAACGGCAGTTCTTTTTACTGTACTGAATCTCTAGAATCCGTTCATTAAAATGATTTGTTCAAAAGATTCGTTCACCGAATCGTTCAGTGCTCAGTTCAGTGAACTGAATGACGGATTGCCAAACAATCCGTCATTCAGTTCATGATGCAGCCCTGAGGTTCACGTTCACTTACTGACGGACGGTGCGTTCACGGACTATAATACACAGTCATTCGCGGGAGACGCAGCGCTGCTTTGACTGGTGTACATGCACTTAAATTATTACACGGTGAAAGTGTCCTCTGTGCACAGTAAAATCACTTAACATGATGCTACACGGATGTTAGCAACACAGTGCTAATTTTAGCAGTATGGTTACTGAACGTGAATCAACTCCTCTGCCCTGAGTGAGTGAGTGACACAGCGCCACTTTCAGCACAGTACGTGAATGAGAATCACGTCCTCAGCGACGTGAATCATGAGTGAGTGACAGCGCAAACGTGATTCACGTCCTCAGCAGGTGATTCACGTCCTCGGCAGGTCGTTCGCGAACACATGAGGACTTTAATCACGTTCACGCTGTCACTGAATCAGCGTGAACGTGAATCACGTTCTAGAACGTGAGTGACTTTTACTGTGCAGTAAAATCACTTAACATGATGCTACATGGATGTTAGCAACACAGCGCTTTTAGCAGTACGGTTACTGAACGTGAATCAACTCCTCTGCCCTGAGTGAGTGAGTGAGTGACACAGCGCCACTTTCAGCACAGTACGCGAACGTGAATCACGTCCTCACAGTTCTCTGTGTGAGTGAGTCGCGGCAGTTCCACTCCCAGCCGGCATGCTCGCGGCTGAGCTCAACTGAACTGAGAAAGGAACGAATCAGTTCATGAAGTGATTCCGTTCACTCAAAAGATTCATTCGTTTGAACGACACGTTCGCGACCGACACAACACTAGTTAGCACACACATACAAACTAACGGTAAGTGTAGCCGGCACGTTAACATTAAAAATGAAACACAACCACTGTCTCTTCTGTTGTTCTGTAGCTGGGACAGAATATAGGCACTGATGTTGATTTTTACAACCAACAACAGAGCAATTTGCGGGTCTAACTCTGAGCGATGACATTGTGAAACACTGCTATCTTACTGCTGGACACACTGAACTTCACCTCGGGGATGAACGCCCCCCTCTCGGATATCTCCTATCATCAGACCGGACTCATTTGCTTTTTCTCATTCTGGGAGTTGGTAAGCTCAGGGAGGACCAGTTTATATGTAGACACCAGAGAAAATGTGTTTTTCATAATATGGGACCTTTAAACAGCATTTACCATGGATGTGTGAAATGATTTTGGGGATGATTTCTCTCGTATTTTGTAGAACTTTCAGCACACTAGCTAGACAGCCAGCAGCATATAGAGAACTATGTATTTTGCCCAGCTCATTTGGATGAAAATTAGATTGTAGCTTGTTGTCTAATCTGATTGAATTAGACAACGAGCACATTGTTTGTGTTCTGACAATGTTTCTCTTGTGATTTATTGGTTGTGTAAGTTATAATCTGTGAATACCATTCCAACTTTACATAGGTTGAAGGCATATCCAGGAGAAAATGTAAACAAAGTAAAATACAGACTTTGCTGATCCTAATGCGAATGTGCTGCCTGAAACACACACATTAGATGGTAATTTGTAAATCACATGAGGTCCCCTGATAATACTAATCCCATTAAAATAGGGTAAATGTGTCTCATACATCTCTGGAAGGGGATGCTAAATATCAGTTTTAAAATGAGAATTAAGGTCATTAATTTTAAAAAGGCAAACAAGTGGATCTTAACCATCATCTGACCAGGTGTAGCTAAGAGCAGCACATATTCCCAGACAGTTCCTGGCAGTGCTTTCAGATGTGCTTCATATAAACAGGAATTAATTGGATTTACTTATGAAGGTCTAAGCTATATTACTGTTCAGTTTGCTATGTGAACTACTACTCTACGTGCCGTCATCTGTGTTTTTTGCAGCATAAGTTGCAGACAATGACAGATACTTCTGTCATTGTCTGCACCTTGAGTATTTGAAGTGATACTTCGGAAACAAGTTATATGTAGCTTTACCATTTTCTGTGAGGGCTGTGTTCATGTTACACACTTGCACCATGATGACAGTGTCCGTCCAGGTGACAGTGTCTTTATTGTAAAGGAAAATACTGCAAATACAACAAAAGACAGTCTTGTATGAGTAAATGCTCTTCATTGCTGCTCCTCCTGACTGTTCTATGCTTCACAACTTCCTTGTTTACGAGATTATAGCCAAAAATAAAAGAAAAAGAAATGGTGTAATGATCAATCAATCATTGTCCTGATATTAAATGAATACTAAATACACAACCACTAGCATGTTTTAGCTGCGTATATCATCCTCTCGCTGTTCATGTTTTAATGGCCACTGAACACCATGTTTATATGCACCAAATGAACTGCTCATATAAGCTGCTGAACATTATGATACAGTTGAACACATTATTGTATGCGCAACACATCTTAAAACTGCTTCCAGTGGCTGCTTAAATCTGTGGCTTCACGTTTACAAATTCCAGAACGCAACATTAATATACATAAAACATATGGTAAGGTCACTAGCATTATGGCGCAATGCCATTAAGCTTTGTTTATGCTCACACGAGGCTAGTGCAGTCGACTTGCCAGTGTTAGCAGCTAAGGCTAGCAATTGTTAGTGCCATATTTCCTGGCATTTATGAAGCTGTAAACATATAAACATGGCACCACAACTTATAGACAAACTTAACATAAGTGAATAGGGCTTTTGTGCTCTTATCTCACCTGCAAATACAAGAAAAAGACAGTCTTGTGTGAGTACAGGCTCTCCATGCTGCTATCTTCACTGTCCTACGCTTCGCAACTGAGCTTACGTCCTTGTTTACAAGGATTGCAGCGCCAGTCACCGGCCTTGAAAAGCCTATTCTGACACCTGTTTGCGAAAGTGGATATTGCCCAACAGGTACATAAAGTGATACAGGTGAGTTTCTCCTGTGTTTTTGTAGTGACACAAGGCGTTTTAAATTAAATTAATAAGAAAAATAATGGTGGGTTACTTAACAGAACTAATAAAATACTACTTCTGAACTAACAAAATGTCCAGAGTGCCACATTCAGACAGAAAAAGATACAGCGCGTCATTGTTCAACATCAACGTATCCCATCTATTATTCATGGCTCTTGTGCTTGCTGCAGTCTTCATAGGCTTTAACAAGGCTTTTCAATTCTGTCTCTCCCTGCTCTGCCGGTGGTGCGCCCACACACACACACACACACACACACACACACACACACACACTCCACTCTTGCCATTGAAATTGTGGATTTTGCCTAGTTAATGCAGTCAGATGAATTATTAATTGTAATAAGTAGAGCTTCCAGGCTCTGTGTTTTATTGCATCCTCCTTCACTGCTCTGTGACGTTACAGAAATGGCAAATGTGTCCGAGACAGACTGAACCCCTTAATAACTGAGCTAAGCTTTGTTTCCTCTGAACCTGAATAAGGCTCCAAGTGTCTGACTGTGTGAGATCTGACATATTTTAATGTATTCACCTCCAACCTCTGCATTATAATGTTATAAAGCTTTTATTAAAGGACAACAAGAATGCTCTTAAGACTTCAAAGTTTGTTTGCCTCAAATAAGGGGCAATGTGTGCAGCTTCAACTGTGGCATTTCTGTGAACCTCTTATGATCTTTAGATGTGACTGCATGTATCCTCCACTGCAGCTTTGAAGATGAGTTCACCCAAAGATGAAAATTCATCTTCTCACCCCCATGCCGATGGAAAGTCCGGTGAAGTTTACATAGTCTACAAAGGATATCTGCAAACCAGTGTTGTAGCATTATCCTAAAAAAATAAAGGTAGCTGGGGACTTGATTTTAAATGGAAAATAACAACTGAAAAATTGAAGAATGACTAAAGGAAAAACAATTGCAAGTCTGTTCTCACTCCCAACACATCAAATATGCCTATGCTTCTAAATATGACAATGTAGGTAACCCTCTAGAATCACTTCTCTAGTCTCTTCTCTAGTGTAGTCATAAAAAGAGTAAGAAAAGCCCGCTCCAGGGCATGGTTGAGGTGATTAGATGTTTCATACACAGGACAAAAGATTGTGACCCAAGTGTGAACAAAATCCAAAATTGATTTATTTTGAAGTTATGTAAATAACTTTACATATGTAAGTGATTTAACTTACATATGTGTACGATCACCTAAAAGACACTTTTGCTAACCAGTAACCATAAACACAAAGCTAAACACTGGAGTTAGCATACAAGCTAACAAGCTAGATTTACCAACAAGATATGTAGCTCCACTGCAACATCGTAAGGCGATATGCGCTATTGTGAGTATTACTGTAATCCCCACCATCTTAGCCTTGTGGTTAAAACATAGAATGGAACATATATCAAGCAGGGGTCCTTGCTTGTCCAGCAGAAAAGCGGATGAAAAAATAAAAAAATGACCCACCCTAATGAAACATACAATTGCAACAGGAAGCAATTTGAAGTTTCAACATATCAGTGGTTTGCAGGAACGCAGTGTACACTGGCAGCATTTATTCCAGAGATTGGGTTGATGATCAACTGCTTTCTCTGCTGACTGACTGAGTGAAACTGCAGTTTGATTAACTTTTGTTTTCTGTACTGTGAGTAACACCTTCCACATTACACAACCATCCATCATTCTTAAAATAAATATTGTCTAGTACAACTTCAAACCTCACAAATATCACATTTTCTTCATTATTTAACACCACTGATGTAAATACAAATCTCAGGCCTTTAAAAATGTGTTAGACGTAAAACTCATTAGCCTACATCATCACAATGTTACGTCTTGAAAACTTGTATGTGGAAGTAAACATCCTACCCTCTCATTGAAGTTACAAACAAGTGATAAGTGGGTGAAGTTACTGTGACAGAGACACTATTCATTCATTCACTGAGTTATTTGTATTTATTTCTTCTTTCCACACATCTCTCACAAACTCTTGTGCGCTGGTGTTTGCTGTTGCCTCTTCTCTCAACTGACAGCTCTTCGGACACGTCAGTTCATACCTCAGTGATGCCAGGCTGAGGCTTTGGAGGCAGACACAGTGAAATGAACATGTGAAGAGGAATGTGCCTAACCAAGCAGAGCTCCTTACCCTGACTGGCAACAGCTGACTGGCTCCCTGAGCAGATGATGTGCCGCTCATTGATGCTTTCTCCACTCTTACAGCAGTGAAGTGAGATCCTGCAGAGTCTTTGAAAAAGCACTCTGTTTTTTTGACAACCTTTACATTTCACCTCCCACTTAAAGACTTTTCAGACGTAAAGTGCACTTCCAGAGTTACCTCAGGAAGCTCTTTAGCAACTTCATACAGATTAACTGCTTCTTCTGGGCAACGCAACGCTGTTTTTGTCGCTTGGTGTTTTTGCCCATACTGTATTTCCTAACACCCTAGTGATGTATTTATGATCATTAATCCATTCAAGTGCCACTCTCTGACAGATTTTCTAGTCACTGATTCAGTATGGGAACTGGCAGAGTACACACACACACAAACACAGTCAGTGCTTTTACATGACACTTGAATTATTGGGTTAGTCCGACTATGATTGGATTTTTAAGATGCATGTATACACCTTAGTCTGACTGAAATCGGACCGGATCGTTTTTCTTATAGTTGGATAAAAACACCTAGATTATTCGATTGATAGTCGCATTACTCCTGCATGTATACGTTCCATCAAATCGGATCGGATTTTGCGTTCTGCGCAGGCTCAAGATTTTTTCCCCGGGCTGTGAGCCGGAAGTAGAAGGACGTTGATTCCTAAAGCAGCAGTGTCCACTCACATCCAGACAGGATCCTGAACACACAACACTACAGCAGAACCTACTCACCTCTGAACAATAGATGATCAATACCCTTTATCGCAGAGTATTTGAAAAGAACACTCTTAGGCAGCTAAAAATTCCTTAAAATTCTTGTAATATTCTTACAATCCAGTATGTTTATATAGCCAAGCTGCTTCTTCTTGTGGTTTTGTGAGTCACTTAGTTATTAGCAACCAGTTTTATGCAGTGATGAATGTGAGATTGACATACATTTTACAATTATTTTCTTGTTATTTAATTGAGTCTACCAGGAGAGACCTAGTTGGGCTGGGTAAGCATCAACTTTAAAAACTGTCATGTGTCAAAGGTTGCCATGGAATTCTTGGCAATATTCTTAGTATTGCTAGTCTTAGTCTTTGATATTTTACATCTAAATTGGGAAATCAGGAAACTTTGAACTCTATATCTTACTGAGAATCAGATAAGAAGATCTCTACCTCGACTACCACTGTTACATTTTTGCATTAAATATGGTGGATCAAGCATCAAGACAGGAAGCAGGGGGGGCAGCTGGCCTTGTTCCTACCAACAAATCTAATTCTCAGGAATTAAACATGCTTGTATGCATCATGTAACACAAATTGATGAGTGAGCATACAAAGATGAAGTAGAAGAAGCAGAAGAAGTAAATTAGTAGGAGTCATCATCATGATATATTGTCCACGATATATTTGTCAAGATGAAAAAAAGAAGAATAAATGACTTGAACAATGTCCCTTTAATAATAAATGTGATGTACATGGCATGTATTATTTGTATACAATTTGTTTTACTCTTTACTTGAGGTCCTTGAGGTGCTTTCTTTCTGTAATATAATAAAAGTAGTCAGCCATGACCTACACATGTGTAAAAAAGTAACTATTGGACTATGTACAATTACAAAATAATACAGCAGCCAGTAGCAATCCCTCTCTCCCACTGGTTGTACTTAAACTACATGTAGTTGAACTACATAGCTTAACTACAAATTGCTGTAACTTGCTGGTAGTTAAACTACATTCATATTTTGTGCTGTGTCAAGTATTTCAACTACTTTTTGGGTCATTTTTTGTAGTTTAATTACTCAATTTACAAACTATAATGTTGGCCTATAACATGAAACTGACCTATATAATATAAATTTTATTTAATTTTTCTTTGAAAAAAGTAATGAAACATGTCATGACATGCTAAAACAACACTGCCTCTGATTGGCTTGCCCTGGCAGCACTCAAATGCTTCACACCGCCCAACCATGACCATATTTGAGCGTGTACATGTTGGATAGAGGTGCATCTACAGAGACAACCTACGTGTTCACATGTGAGCGCTGCATGCTGAAAACAACAATAATTTTGACTTTTTAAGACTTTTTCCTCTTGAGTTGAGAGTCATTTTTCTGCTGGCATGTGAATTTTCTGTAGGCTATTATATTTTGTTTCATATACACCATATGTTAATTTATTGAACGCTGTATTAACTGAGGATAATGAGTATAAGTACCATATTGACCCGAATATAGGACAAGGTCTTTTTCCGATGAAAATAATGTGAAAAAGTGGGGTCATCTTATAACTGGGGTCTAACCGTTGACACATGCTGATAGTTGTCTGGGGTCGCTACACGACTGTGACGGCAGAGGGCGCCAGCTTATTGTAGAGATGTCAGTAGCCCTTTTTACACAGCGTATCTGCATTATCTCCAGAGCGGTGATTTGCCAATTCTCCGCCAATGGGGATTCACACAGAGCGAAGCATCTCGGCCTTAAACTCGAACCGCTGGGTAATTCACACGGAAAGGCGGCACTGCGGCTCCTAAAGAGGCATGACGGTTCACATCATGTTGATGACATCGGTGTTTCCCAGGTGTCCCCTGTCAATCTAAACCCGCGGACAGTTCATAATCATATGGATGCTGTTATAATGTGTAGTGATTGAGATATTGACCCACAAAACAAGGTGACGAAGTTCCTTTTTTCACGCTAAATTACATAGTTAATAATCACCATCAGTTAACAGGTCGCTGTCTGACTTGCAGGGACAGAGGTTGTTTTCTGGGGCAAAGTTCTCTGAAGTCTCGGTCGGGAGGGCTGACGGTCGTGGTGATTTATTTTCATCACAAACACTCTGTGAGTTAAAGTTTCTCATGAGAAACTAAACGAAAGCATGCCCATTACCATTACTGGTTTTACAAACTACTGCCAGGCTGAACTACATGTAGTTTTACAAGCTACACTTGCAATGTAGCTTCCCCAACAATGGGGACCACCAGAGCATCAAGGTGGAGGGGACACAGGTAGACAGTAGAAAATAGGCACTTGTTTGCAGGTGCAACCCATCGCCTTCTCTTGTCGTCCAGCAGACTGCCAGAGCCCCAAAAATCTCTGTCAGCGTAACTGACATGTTATTATTTCCTAACTGTATATTCAGTGGTTCACTGGTGTTTTTTGGGTTGAGGTTGTGTTTTTCTCACGGATGGCTTGTAAAAAACAGCCAGAGGCTGAGCTGATGCAACAGATTGTGAGCCATAGTTTTGCCATTTATAAAGACACCGTCCAGCTGTCACAGCAGCAGTGTCTTTGGGCTTGTTAGGTGAAGCAGACAGGCCGGATGGGCCAGAGTAGCGGCATGGCAACCCTGCGGTAACGGACAGTCTATCTGCCTGAGACAGGAAAATGCATTTTAACCGATTTCCCAGGTTAAATCCATGAACTTTACAAGAAAAGAAATAGTCCCAGTCCACAGTCCCAGAACGGTAGCGCAGTATTTTTCAGAGTGTTATAGCAAAATTTGGTCTATTGTTAAATCCCTAATTAATCGGTCACCGATTCGATTCCTGAAAAAAACAACTTATTTATCTACAGCTGAGTTTGGTCTCACAGTGTCTTTGTGCAGGCTGCTGTGCTGCTTCCTGTTTACTTCCCTGTCTGTCTGTGGATCAGTCTCGGCTGAATGTAAATGTAATTCAGAGGAATGGTGATCAGACCAGGAAATCTGAAAATGGTAACATGCTTGCATTTCTATAGCACTTTTCCAGTCTGCTGATCACTCAAAGCGCTTTAGAACACTTGTCACACTAATCCATTCACATACTCATTTAGGCATTGATGGCAGCAGAGGTTCAATTTCGGGTTCAGTATCTTGCTCAAGGATACTTAGACATCCTGCTGGGGGAACTGTGGAATCAAACCAGCGACCTTCTTATTACTGGACAACCCAATCTACTGAATCATCAGAAAATGATGTGAACTGACAGACTGTGATATAGATGAAATGCTCTGGTTTGGAAAATGTAATGTTTGTCTCAGTATCAACATTATTAATGGCAATATGGACGTGGTGTTCCTATCAGGCAGACATTCCATATTTCATATGGACATGTCAGTTACCTGAGAGATGCGATGAATATGATCAGCATCCTATGAACAGAGCATCATCAGAATAAAAGTATTTAGACTTCATTGGGGTGTGTTTACAGCAATCGTGTTGGAAAGATTTCATTTGTTCTGTCTCTTCAGTTGTTTAGTGTTTGTACTTCTTGTGAGTAATCTTAAATACAAATTCAACCAACCATAAGGTTTGATTCTTATCCATGATGTATTCCTGAGTCACAACTATATGACACCTGATAGCCAGAATGTACTTACACTTTAAAAAACAAGAATAACAAAATGAGATGCTAGTATTCAATAACATCATCTTCTTAAAGCAATGGATGTAAAATTATTGTTGTAACAAGCAGAGAAGATAATAAATCCTGTCTTATAATTCAGTGCATCTGTAACCTAATAGTTATTTTTGTGGTAGAAATATCGGTATCGGTACTCAGTATCGGCAAGTACACAACTGAAAATATTCATACTTGGTTTGAAAAAAATTGTATCAGTGCAACCCTAAGAGATGGGACAATAATTTTCATTTTCATGTGAAGTGAAGTCATAATATTGATTTATCTCCCAAGAAATTATATTGAACCATCTGAACTATGTAACAAAAGCTTAATGAAACACAGATGACAGGTATGTCCTGCTATGCTACATTCCAACAGCCTGATGGGGAAAAGATGGCGGGCAGTCATAGGCCCTGGCTTAAATAGGTGGATGAAATTTTAAACACCTACACTCGGAAAGCAGAGCAGAGGGCCTGTCAGAAGAAATCAAATGATGTTCATTGTCTGGAAAAACAGTTCAGAGGTTTATACACGCTGCGTGGCTAATTAGCTCCATGCATATGTTGTATGTTCACATAGACTGTAAAAACCCTGCTAACATCAGTGTCAGTGTCACTTACAGGTGAGGTTGTCAAATAGACGTACCTCAGCTCTGATAAGGTTTTCTCGAAGGGCTTACACATAAAATATCCATGGCTTAGTCTTTGATTGGAGCTACGCAATAAGGATGGCCCAAGGTTGCTGCATTTCAAGTCAATAAAAAGGAGCAGATCAGAGGCTGGGCTGATGAACGAGGAGGTGAATGGCGTGAGCTGGTTGTTCAGCAGGGAGATATCTCAGCAATCCCTGCAGTGTTTTCATGACTCAGATACTCATCACTTACACATTACTTAGCTTTAACCTCTGCTTGTCACCTTCCTCCCTCTGCTCCCCTCATAGTCTAGTCAAGCTATGAAATGAGATGACAAGGTTTTACCTGTGTGGATAGGCTGTGCTTGCTTCAGCCTTAAAGGGATGAAGGGGTTGTTTACCCTGGTGTGTCTGTGTTTGTGTGTGTGTACATAAGTTTCTGATAAAATCTTCATACTACTATTTCATCTGTGTGAACAAGAAAAAAGCACCAAGCATGTTTGACTATCTCCTGTTGGATATTTGGAAAGCAATTTTTGCTGTTCTGCTGGACGTTGCATACCTACATGATCTCTATGAATTAAAGCCTGTGTTTTCCCTCACTGTTTCTTGGTTTGTCTGTTCTGTTCTCATTGTCATGTCACTCCTGTTGTCATCGTGTCTTCATCCTGGGTTTTCTGCGTACCTGTGTCTTTTTCCCAGCCCTAATGTGCACCCATTGTTCTGCACGTGCTTCCCTTGGATTGCGTGTCCATTGTCCAGACGTCCTGACTGTTCTGGCATTGGAGGTCTTAGCAGACACCTCTCCAGTTCTTGCATTGGGGTTCCAGACTGACGCCTCTGCTGAGGGTCTTGTCTGAAGTCTTGCCTCTCACTGAGTTGGGGGATGTCTTGTCTATTCCCAAGTCAGCCAACACCAATTATGGTCCTGGATTGGTCAGTGCCTGTCCAGACCCTTGTTTGGTCAACACTTCTCCAGTCCTCGGTCCCCCCTTGGCTGTCCAGCCAACACTTGTTCCTAGTTCCCAGTTGGTGGCCCTGCCAACACCTGTACCTGTCACCTGCTTGGCTGTCCAGCTGACATCTTATACATGTCTCCCCATTGGTGGTCAGGGAGAGCTCCTGGTTCTCTGCCGGCCAGCCAGCTGACCCTGTGCCTCTGGTCCTCCAACAGCGGCCTAGCCAACTCCAGCCTCTGGTTCTCCCTCGGCAGTTCCCCAGACACCTTACTTTAGTATCCCATCAGCTGCCTGGCTCACTCCAGCCTCTGGCTCCCCATCGGCTGCCCAGACAACACCTGATTACCCTGGTACCCGGATCTCCAGCCCCTGTGACATCTACTTGCAACCCCTAGTTCCTAGTAGTAGGGAACAGCACGTCAGGCGAATAGAAGGAAACCAGATGAAATAAAGCTACAGAGGTAAGCAGGGAGTGCTGGGAATTAAGTGCAGACATGAAATGCTGTACTTTAAGACCTGGCAACACCACTCGCCTGTCTGTCAATTTACCTGTAAGGCCAGAGCCAGCCACCAACAGCTCCCTGCTCCACCCAGAGCTGCAGAAAACAAAACAGGGAGCTGCTTGTTAGAACAGGAGCATCTCCACTGGGGAGTGTTGGCTGTTGGCTCAGCGTCTGTTGAAGGCACACTCTCGGCTAGAAGGTTTTTGTAGGTGATGCGATTCGGGATTCTCTCAAGAGGTGGAGAGAGCTCAGAGTCCCTCCTACCACATAAACACGCACACACAAACCCACACACCCTCTCCAGCACCTCCCTTTCACTGTAACAGTTGCCCTGCACTTACAAATTCTAATAATGCACTTAACTCAAAAGCCAAAAACAGGCCTTCTTACTTAATCTTGTTAGTTTTCACCATGTTACAGGCAAAGACATGACGTGAAGCAATTCAGCTTTGAATGGACCATTAGACTCCTGATGGAAATCGCTGTGAAGCGGTCAAATCTGACACTTGCTAGTTTGGCTTGTGTGAAATTAATAGGCCTCTACTTTTATCAGCCTTATTGGGCCAAACCAAACTGTCTCCCCCATCTTTCTTTGTATACATTTACGAATATAAAATACAGTTCATTCATCTAAGCCTGGTTGTTGCTATGTCATTCGATACTATGTTGTTTTTTTATCTTATTGATAGGCTAAATTAGTGAAGACAAGCCTGCTCAACACATGGCTTATCGGCTGTTATAAAAACTAAATCATGGGTGAAAAAAATCAGTAAACATACTGTTGATTAAGAAAATCAACAAAGCAGACACAGAAAAACAAGGGCCAAGCAAGCCAGTGTGTGAGCAAAAAGGTAGACAATTAAAGCAAGGCTTTAACGCTAATTTAAAGAATTGAGAGACTGAACGTTTTTGTCTCTTGTCAAATGCCGACACTTGGCTCAGGTCTGATAAAACCACCATGTCATTGTAACTAATAATAATGATAATACTGCATACAGCCATGGTAATGCTACACCAGTCTCCACAGAGATTGCTACTGGAATGCACAAGTTTTGTTTTGTGCAATCACGAATAGCACATGTTCGCAGACGACAGCTATCTTTTTAGAGCTTTTTATAGTTTATGAACACTGTTTGCTGTTGGTGCTTATCAGATGTAATAAACAGTTGTATCTCACTCTCTCCTTTATTAGGCACAAAGTCACAGAATACAGCCACAGAAGCAGCTTACAGTAGCATCAATTATTGTTTTTCCTTTTTTTTCCAGAACCAGAAGGAAACATCTCAAAGGGCTTTTTATATAGTGTGCCTACCCTTTTTATTTAGGTGCACCAGCACATAATTTAGATGCACATATTTACACATTTTCATCTAATTTAAAATGAACCAGACCAGGGGACACTTGGATGATGTCATTACATGATTTTTACTTATCAAGATTAAGATTTCGAGGCTAATGCTTATACCAGGTGGAAATGGGTTGGAAGGATTCCTTTGCTTAATATACACTGTTTTTTATTTAGTTTTCTATGTCAATTTTTTTATGTACACCCATGATTAGGATGTATAATATAAAATGAAATATAATTCAACACATGATGCTGTCAAGTGCAATTTTAATTTCCACTCAACTCTGGCCTACTTTGGGAATGTTTTTTATGCCCTTATGGCATCTATTCAAAAACCTAAAGTAAAGAGAAGAGAAGCTCACAATGAAAGAATAATGTTTGAAGTCATATGTGCTCAGCTGTAAGTTCTCACAGCTCTTAAAATGACATATCTGTCATTCATCTGAACCTCTCAAAGAGTGTCTTTGTGTTGTCTTTGTGTATTGGGTGCCTGTGTGTGTATGTGTGTGTGCGTGCGTGCGTATTTGTGTGTAGGACTTGCTTGTTAAAATGGGAGTAAGTGCCTTGAGCCTTGAAAAAAAGCACACCTAGTGGGGATATCTCCTCTTCTTTGTCTGCTGTCTCAAAGTTTATGATTGCTGTCTGATTTGGTGTTTGATGGTCACACAGCAGTATTCCTCTGCTGTCATGTCAGAGCTGTGTGAGACAGCTCACAGGCTCATTCTTAGATGTAGTAATTAGCCTCCTGTGTCCGGGGATTAAAAAAAACCAAAACATTTAGAACAAGGGTCAACTGCTCTCACAGCTGCAGAGCCAGAGAGCTAATCATGTTGATATCTTTCTGTTGTGACAGTTGTCATCATGCTGTGAGAATTTATAAATCACACCAGGGACTGCCAGAAGATTTGTGGCATGTAGTACTGGCAGGGTGCATTATTATCGCCTGTCTTTGGGAAGTCAGGCTTTAAGTATAAAAAGCTTAAATATGAACTGAGTTCAACTATAAAAAATGTTTTTTGTACATTGTATCAAATAAATAACCATGTAGAATCGGTTACAGGCGTAGATTACCAGCTAAATCTGTAGCCTCTTGGCTTCATGGAGCTTTATAGTTTCTGCCCACTGTTTTTGTCACCTTTCACACCTGGTATGAACTTCTGAGAGTGAGCCAGTCATAGACTGACAGCTCAAAGTACAGATGTGAATGCGCCCAAGATACGTTGAGAACATACATGGAACCCATCACTCAGATCACATTCACAGGTGGTCTAGGTGGTCCTTGCAACAAAAATACGTGGTTAGGTTGGGGCTGCAGTTCACCTGACCTACACACACAAAACTAGTAGCTTAAGAGTTACGGCACAGGAACAGAAGCCGAAATTGTGTTAAGGACCTGAACCAACAGATTATTAACCTACATTACTTTAAATTGTGACATGTCCAGGCTTTGCGCACAGTGACTTTGCACCTCATAATTATTTTTTTAACATGAGAATATGTATACGTTATCAAATATAATATATCATTAAATCATAATAATTGTAACGGTTGAAGTATACAACCAGTGGACCCAAAAGTTGATGCCAAACCAGTAGTGAATTTGAGAGGTGAATATAATGATCATAAGAAGGTTTTGTTGGTAGGAAGAGATGGTGAGCTCGAGGGCAGGCCAGTTGCTCCCAGGGTGGTGCAGGTGGAGACTCACGGTTATGCAGGAGGCAGGCTCAGGCAGTGAGGGTTGTGATCGGTGGCAAGTGGTAGAAGAGCTGGTCCACAGGAATGGTCCGGTCACACTGGAAGAAGAGGAAGGCAGGATTAAAATGCTGGCGAGTAAACGAAAGAAAGCTTACTAAATGCATTGATTCTATAGATTCAAGGAGGGATGTAGCACCACTGGAACTGGCAACAATAATCTAGCAGCGTGCAGACGAAAGGTCTGGGCAGGTACTGATTACACTCAATGCGCTGCAGGTGTGTGGACCAGCACAGCTCCGACCAGCAGCAAAGCCACATCCAGCCTCACCTCTGAAACAAAAAGCACAGAAGACCACAAACAAGCCACCACAAAGTCCAATCATGACCATTATAACTTTTAGTTCGAAAAAAACAAAAAGCTACAATTGACTAGTAAGGATGAAGGCAACAATATCTTTTTTTTTTTTTGGAATTGCTAATAAACCTAAAAGTTCACGGTGTTGTTGGTTGTTAAAAAGGGACATTACAATGTGCATGCTTGCCAGTGCCATATGCACGTGCACATAAGGGAACACTTTTAAGTATGGATTAAGTGACTTAGATTTAGATATGAGCAGTTTGGTAGTGGCAGGGCATAAAGGAGATACATGTTCAAATGCATACCTGTGTCTGTGGGTATTTCTTGTAAATACACAGGTGCTATGATAACAGGATGCCACAGTAGAGCTGGAGACAAAGGAATCTGCAGAGGCAGGTGATAAATAATGGAGGTGTAATATCACAAAATGGGCGCCTGGTTTGATAGAGTTGAGTGGAGGTCAGCAGAGGGTGGAGCTCTAAGCTGAACAGAAGAATCCTTCCCTTGTGCATAAGCAAAGATCAATAACAATAATAAAGCACACAGTGGTGAATTATTCATCAATGCTCTGCCCTCTCTCTGTCTCCTCTTCTCCTCATGCCACAATGTCCCTAGCTGACTCAAATCCAACAGTAGGAGTTACAGTACGCTGCTGCTGCTGCTGTCTGTCTCCATCCAACTTTGGAGAGTGTTTTTTTTACTTACAAAGAGCCAAATGCATATTATTAACTTTGTTCTTTTTTCCATGTAAATGCTTTTGATGACACTTTGGAGTGTGCACCAGTTCTGTCAGAGGATAAAATGTGTGAAGTAGGCTGTAGCTACTGCCATTTATAGTTGCTGTCAGGCTCTCTCAATAAATAAAAGATGAGCCAGCTGAATACGACTGTGCCCAAACTATCAGCAATTAAAATACATAATGGACAATTATCATATTTTTCCAACTTTGGACTTCTTCTCGTAAGTGTATCCCTTGTATCTACTGGTCCGTATTACACTTAAGTCACAACCTTTGTTGTAAAGATTTGGGAAAAGTAAACTCAATTCAAATTAGTAGTGAGAGCCAACTGTAGTTTTCAGTTTAACAGAAATTAACTCAAGCATTTGTCTCTGAGTGTGACTGAAAGAAAAAACAGGAAGCAGTGGATTAGCTACTGTAGCTCACTGTACCTATTTGAACAACGTGTTCTCACTCCTATTTACCAAAAACAGCAGCTTGGTCAGTGGCGTTTAAGCTGGGGTTGGTGAAAATGAGAAAAATGTCAAGCTCTGGCTAGATTTTGAAAGTATTCAGCCAGTAAACCCGCTCCCCGCACTCAGGCCTCTCTCCAGCTACTCCCCCCATACTATGAACACGTGCTTTCTGACAACCGCTGAATACCACTGATGGAGTCCTGAGTCCTCACGAGCGGTGGGAAGAAGAGTGTATTGTGCATCGTTTTCATCACCACATCTCACAACAAGTTGCTACCTCATGTCTCAGTCACCTGTAAGTTAACACCTAATATCATCATATTGAACACAAACAAACATAGCCATTGCTTGTATTGATAGCTGTCTAGCTAGCTTTGTTAGCATTCAGAAATTGTTTTGAAAAATGATACTGATGTGTTAGTTATTGTTGGTTAGCTAGCAGCAGCTGGCTATGGTTACGTTAGATAGGACAAAGCTAAAACAGCAAGATCAGTGGTGCTACACTTTTCTTCTGTTACCCTTGGTGATTAACAAACAAAAGTGAATATTGTATTTCACTCATAATGATGCAATGTTTTGCATGTTAGAGCTTCCATGATGAGAGCATCGTTGACTCTGATGACATGTACACACCAGAGTGAAGCACATCATCCCGTCAGAGAGGAGGCAGAGTAGAGGCTGTGAACATGAGAGCGACAGATCAGAGAGCAGGTGTTCTCAGAAAAGATGACCCACAGTTGAAGATCTTCAAGCTCAAAGGATTGCACATGAGCAGGTTTCTAAAGAAAGAACATTACTTGTGCTTTTTTTCTGATAAACACCACCTTCAACCATGTGTGTTTGTACAGTATATTGACCAGGCATTTAATTTGGATGCATAAGTCCCCTAATAAGAATCACATTTCTTGTCAAGTACTTTTTTCACCATTTGAATGTGTGTTTTGGCTCATCACAATAAACACAGAAAGATGTAGAAAGGATAAAGGGCTGTAACTTCAAGTCAAAAGCATGAATAGATCAAATGAAAATAATTTAATATAAGCAGGATGTACTTGACCATTAAAATGTGATAGAATTGTGATTGAACATTAAAAGTGTATATGTTCACAGTATGCTGAGGACAGTCAAGCTCTGTTCCATAGAAGTATCTAATCATGTTGCTCATCTGATACTTTACAGGCCTCAAACTACATTTGGAGCAATCACATCAAGTGCTGGAACTATTTCGTTTATCATTATCGTTTAACTTGTTTGAATAAAGTCCTTAAAATGATAAATACCTTTTTTCGTACACTTCCAGCATAAACAACCAACCCATTAAGGTTCTTCCCCTTACACGATGCACTTATAATAAAAACTGAAATAGGTAAGACTCTGTTTATTGAATTTTTTTGAACACATATGAATGAATAACACAACAAAAATAGTGTACCTTTTAATGTTAAGACAATATACAGTACAATTAACATACACACCTATATACAGGAAGTAATGTAAAAAATATAAAGCAAACCAACATGTTATGAAAGAAGGACACATGCATATATTAAATGTATCCATCGAAGACAAATATTACATGAATAACAGTGGTGTGATCCTTGTTGCTATCAGCATCAAGTTACACTCACAAACAGCCCAGGGTAGCAGTGCACGTGTGAACACTGCTATATGGATTAAATCTGCTGAGATTGAAAAGTGGCCGAAGGTATGTCAATTGCTGCTCCGTGGCATATACCGATCTCCGCACTGGTATACCGGTCCTTGCGGTGCTATGCCGCTGTTAATCCGCTGGTATTCCACCGACACATGACAGTATGTGCCTCTCGAGACTTTTATGCCATTGAAAGACTTTTGGATGGGTACCGTTGACTAATTGACAGCATAAACTTTGAGTCAACCAACCAAACAATACTTACTGACAGGTTTATAAAATAATGCAGTACTTCTTATAAATGTTGCGGGACATTAACCATCGTGGCATGTTATGCTTCACATTGACTGTACTTTGAATGGCCGGGATTAGTCGCTAATAACACTAACACAGGAGCTAACATTAGCTACATTGACTACATAATGCAGAGCAATAATACATTTCCCCAACCAAAACAAACCAGCTTGATACCTGTCCAACAGAGACACATCTACAATGGCGTCCGTTTTCAGGCCTTCGACTCCATCAGTTGTCGCCATCGTTGAACAGTCACTCCAATGTTGACTCTCGTTTTACCTCTTGAGCTATTCAACTTCTTTTTGTTTGTGACCATCTCCAGTTCGGTCTTTTACTTTCTTGCTTTGTTTGGCAGAGCAAGCTGCTGTATGCTAAGAGTTTTTATAAAAATATGATAAAGAATGCTTCTGAACACATCGACCAACCCCAGTTTTAAGCTTTATTGAGGCTTTATTCTTCTCTGTCTTGTAAGTCTACACATGAAGGTCTTAGTTTAACAAAAATACATACAGTAAGCAATGTCTAGTTACACTTTCCAAATAAAGCTTTCTGAAAAAAAAGAAAGCTAGTTGTATCTGGTAAAAATGACTACAGGTTGGACATTAAACTATTCACACTATTCGCCAACTGATGAAAAGAAAGTAACAACATATTACTTTAACTGTATGGCATGAGTCCCTGTTAAGGTTTCCAGGCACCACACTTTATAGTGTCTGTGTGTGTGTGTGTGTGTGTGTGTGTGTGTGTGTGTGTGTGCGCGCGCGTGTTCGATACTACAAACCTTTTACTTTGCTTTATTATTCCAACAATAGTGTTTTCAGTCTTACAAAAATTGTCTATTTTTACCAACTCCCTTGTGCAATCGAGAACAGAGCACTACGGATTATTAGCGCAGCACAGCCAGTGCCTTAATAACTAAACCAGTTTTTGTGCTGTTTTGTGCTGTGTCACCACAAATAGCCACTTTTTTTTATCACATTGATATATTCCACATTCTAGTATTTAGAAACTAATTATAGTTGTTATCAGCCTGTAAACCACATTGCTCTCCAGTGTTTTAATTACATACAAGAAAGCCAGTCAGCATGTCTCTAATCATTTCTCAGTCTATTAGACCACAAAGCTGTGAGCTAATGTATGATTGATCACTCATGACAAATTTCAGTCAGAAGTGTGTGTGTGCGTGTGTGTGTATGTGTGCGTGTGTGTGTGTGTGTGTGTGTGTGTGAACAGACACCTGTATTTATCTGTGAAACAATAACAAATCATCATTTCCTGATTAGATTGTCTGCCATATTAACTACCATATTCATAATCTGGATCTCTCAAGTATGATCACAAACTATTACATTATTATACAATGTTATAAATAAAGTTTTTTTTTACGTTTTGTCTTCTACAGTATTTAATGTCCACATGTTACAAGGTCCTTAAAGTTCAGTCATTCCAGCACAGATGTCTCAAGTCCCAGTTACCATCACAATCAGCTGTGAGCCCCCATATCCAGCACTGTCCAATCACATGAAGTCATACAATGATGTATTTAGGTATGTTAGGACATAATGCTCTGTCTGTGAAGTTTCATCATTGTATATTAAATGATATACTGTGTGTATATGTTATGTAAAGTTACAGGGTAAGTGTACAACTTTACTACCCACCTCTGGTTACCTGCTTTTTATTTCACCTCTGTTTTAAGTGTAGCAAACATCGAGGAAAGCAGGGTGATCTGAAGTCAGCTGAAATGAGAGAAATTGAAAAAATGACAGAGTAGGGTGATCCCTGTTATGAAGAGATTATGGTTAGGACTGAATGTTTTGGCAGTCTGCCCTAAAAGACACTTCTTTACATGAATTTCCTCATGGCAAACTGGATAATTATACAATCGATCGTGCCTTGAGGATCACCTGTCTGTCCTCAATAGATAAATATTAAATATTTCCACTATAACTCAAGAAATATGAAATTCTTAAGGAAAGCAATCAATTCAATCTATTTGTATATATCAATTCACAACAAAAGTTAACTAATAACAATTTTTCTAATTGGAGTAGGTCTAGAGCGTACTCTTCGATTGATTTATTCACAGAGACCCAACATTTCCTTCATGAGCAATCACTTGATGAGTGAGCAACAGTGGAGAGAAAAAAAAGCAGTAGTAACAGCTATGTCTGAGACGAGAAAGCAGATACTCTGGGGAAGATGCCAAGTTAGTAACATGCATTATGGGATATGAATGTGTATAGATAGAGAGGAAAACAGAGGATCTCAGTGCATTATGGAAAGCCCCCTGGCAGTCTAAGACTATCGCAGCATAGCTAAGAACTTCTGCAGGCCCTAACTATAAGCATTATCAAAAAAGAAAGTTTTAAGCCTACTCTTTAACTTACAAAAGGATGTATACCTCCCGAACCAATACATGAAGCAGTTTCCACAGGAGAGGAGCAGGATAGCTAGAGACTCTGCCTCCTTCAAGGGGGGTAATAGGGTACTATGAGGTCTTTAAGATATGCTGGTGCCTGGCCATTAAGTGCTTTGTGTGTGAGGGGGAGGATTTAACTTCGATTTTGTATTTTAAAGGAAACCAGTGCAGAGAGGCTAGTATGGTAAAAATATGATCCCTAATATTAGTTTGTGTCATACAAGCGTAGCAGTATTCTGGATCAGCTGGAGAGTCTTAAGAGACTTATTAGTGGCCCTAATAAGAGAAATTGCCATTATATCAACAGCACATTTATGGTCCACATAATCATGTGGTGTCCATTTCACTTTGGACACTATATGATCTTTTCCCTTGTTCAATCAAGTTATTCATCTCAGTACATTGCCATTCTATTTGCTAGTCAGCCATCCATCCATTAGCTATACTTGTAACTTGGCAGAGTTGCAGATCTGACCCAAGCTGACATTGGGTAAAAGGCACAGTACACCCTGGACAGGTCACCGGTCAATCACACGGCTGACTTGTGCCCAATTTCCATTGCATGGTAAGCTTTGCTTGGAACCATTCTGTTTTGTTTTTTTATATTGGAAAAGTATGGATAATACCTGATACCTGGTACTATTTTTTGTACCACTTCTGTTGATGGTCCAAGTGAGCTGAGCTAATACTAAAAGGAGGACTAAATATACTACAGACCAGTTAACGGGCGAAGAGAATTTTCGTCTGTGCGACGCAGGACATCCTGTGTTTGTACACTTTGACAATGATGTCATGGCGGTTAACATTGACAGGGTGCTATCTGTGATGAAAAACAAAATCAAGAAAACAAGACAGCAAATTAAGTCGGTGAAGGATAAGCAGGTATAGCTAATGGATGGATACTGAGCAAATGCTAGGCCCAGAATCTTATTGCTGTGAGAACGACTGTGCCATCATGCTTACTAATTTTTTTGAGCAACTCTCTTGGTTTGACGACCAAATAACCTTTGTAGTGCTAAGGGCAGTAAAAACAACACATCCTTATACCGAAACGATGGAATAGGTCAGTTGCCAGTGACTCCCAAATTAAATTCTTCTTGTCAGGGCTTCCCGAGCAAGCTGCTGCAGGAGAGTGGTGAGTTGTGTTCTCTTTTCAATAGAAATACGTCAAAGCTAGCAGATGTTTGATGCCTCGAACTATGTGCTGGGACCCTATTTGTACTGTTGCTGAAGTTTGGTGCTGTTCTGAGCATTATTTGTGCCTATGAGTGGCTGGTTTCTTGGCTCCCCCTGCAGTTTTGAAACTGTATTTTACCTGAACATTTATCTCTAAGCAGTGAGAAATGGTCCAAGTGGAATTTGATTTTTCTGATCAGACTTTCCCCCCAAGTTTGTTACTGAGAGTGCACTTTTAAAGGAGTCATCACCCGGAAATCGCAATTTCTCTCGTTAAATCATGCATATTGGTGTTGGACCTCTGTTGAAACTTGCCTGAAAAGCTGGAGTTTGAAAGTGGCTTATTTTTTTCGCTTTGGCTGTTTTTCCGAACAGGAATAGCGCACAATAGTGCGCGTTCCTAAAGCACGAGATTTTGACTCTGCTCCTGTGGTGACGTTACCACAGGAGGCTACTTGCATAATGCATCGGCTCACAGCCGTCCTCAGCCAGAGTGAGCACGCAGAATCTGCTTATTTCTCTGTCATTTTCACGCCATACATCGTCACCGCCAGCATTAAAACTCAGGTCTTACATGTAAAACACGAGTGTGAAAAGTAAGACGGAAAAAAAAAGAATTTACCATTCAGAGACGTCCTGCTGTAAACGTGTCTCTTCCACCGTCTCTGCCTCTTCACTCTCCCGTTCGGTTTCCGACTCTGGCTCGTACATAAATGCCTGAATTCCGTAAGGTTCGTCATTTAGTGTGTGCGCCATGACAGGGGGCTGTTTATGTTTTGGAGTCCGTGTGTGCATGCAGGCTCGCCCCCCATTCCGACTCTGTCCTTCCTGCGGCCAATCAACGCGCGCCTCATTACATATTAATACAATGCACATCCGGACCGGTCAAAACCTCGCGCATAATCTCGCGTGAGAAAGTCGCGGTATGAAAAAGTGTCAGAACAAGCTCTATGTTTGATTTTTTGATTTTTTTTTTTTTCTAATAAGTTTCAAGAATTGATCCAAAGCGATCCAAGAAGGACTGGATATGTAAAAAACCAGGTGATGACTCCTTTAACTAAAGCATTTCCAGACAAATGTTGGTCCCCTTTCTGCTGATAACTGGATTGTTACCACTTTTCTCTCCACTTATACTTATACGTCATTCAAATTTGACATTAATGATATAAGTCACCAACAAAGTATTGGTTTGTCTTTCCAGGATCACCTCTGGTTTTATTAAAATACATCCTCAATTCACTCCCTCTCTAAACCCAGTTGACCTTAGAACCATTTCCTGCAGTGACTCCCCAAATCATCTGTGGTCTTGGTCCTGGCAAACACTAGGGTCACTGGCTAACTGAGCCATGGACTGTCAGCTAAGTAGCCAGCTGCCAAGGATAGCTAGGAGTTTTTTATCCAACTGGTGAGCATGTTAATTAGTTAGCCCATTGGGTCGGAAACTTTTTCTGCAGGGCCCCCTTGCAGATAAAAAAATGTCAAGCTTCTGAGAACAACTTGTCTGCAGTGGCTCTGGTAGTAACATGTTTGCAGAAAAGCAAATCCTCCCTCAATTCTTTGCCATCAATGAATCTGACGTATGCTATTAATATACAGTCTTTGTAGAAGGCAAGTTGAGCATCTGAAGGCACATGTGCTGCTTTAGTAAAGAGTGGGCTTCTCTTTGTGTTCGGGATGTGAAATCTCCAAATGGTGTCTTAACTTGTTCAGCTTCATACTGTCAGAAACAAATATTTTTAGACACACAATACACTGTGGTTTCTCCTTGTTACCCACCATAGTACTGGTGAAGCCGAAGGCAAGATATGCCTCATTATATTTCCTTGTCTTTGTTTTGGTAGTTGTGACATTTGGTGTAGATTCACCTTCTGCATTACGTTACCTTAGCAGTCCTTTCACAAACTTGTCCATTGATTTGCTAGTTAGCAGTGCAGAAGAACGATGCATCATTTATATTTAGCCTTGCCCTGCATGCTGGTGTCTGCTGGGTCATTCTTTAAGATTTGGCAGCTTTTGAGGCTGAAAAGTGGTGGGAAATCACACAAAAGGAGGAAATGACAAGCAACACATGACACATGAGGGTAAAGCTTCAAGATAAACAGGAAATAAGAAAAAACCCACCTGAAACATGACAAAAGTGTATACTAATATTCTGTCAATGTCTCTTCCATTTATGGCATAAATAGACTTTCCATTATGGGATACTGGTGTATTCCGAAAAGCAGTGAAAGTAAAGCAAGAGTAGGTGGAGAAGTCTGCAAACTAAGAGTTGTGTCTGCTGTAGAGCAACATCTTATCTTGAAAAACATTCAGCCAACATTAGCCACCATAAGTGGTCACACCAGAAGAAGGAAGGCTTTAGCAGCAAGAAAAAAAAGAACATGAACATACACAATAGACACAAATATAATCACATTTTTGTCCTGTGCTTTATAATGTGACCGTTTCTTTTTTTTAAGATTTTCTTGAAATAAATGACTTACTCTGAAATAAGTGAGAGACACAAGCTGTAATAAAAAACATTTCTTTTCTAAATGGGGCTCCACAAATGCAGGGCTGGCCTCTGGCTAACTGGCATTATTCTTCCGCTTTATCAGACTGATGAAATTGCTGGTCTCCCTTTAGAAGTCACCAAGAGGCAATATGAATGAAATGTTTTCTAGTCACACTGGGGTCAAAAGCTCTCTCTACTTGTTTATGAGATGCTCTATTGGATCTGCTCTGTTGGCAGTGGTACAATGGTAACTTTAAGGCTGGATTAGAGTGCACTTGGTCCTTTTGTTACAATGCTATGACTTCTGTATGGATTTTTTTTTCCACAATGTCATTTTCCCAGTCACACTGTAGTATGATTGCAGATGCAGGAAAGGCCAAGCTATCAATCTGCAAAACACCGGAGGAAACTGTTTTCTTTAATTACAGTGACACAAACATTTAAACCATCTGTATGAGAGGATGTAGTGCCCTCTCTTGGAAAAAGAGATGAATTCTTTCATTTTCATTGTTGGTCAAAGAGCCATAAGCATCAACATAATTTGACTTCACATGCTTGATTTTGGTATCCATCCTTTCATTGATCAAGAAGAAAACAAGACAAGAATGCTTTAAGGTCTGGGACCCCTATTAAACAATAGATGAGGTTAAAAAGAAGAATGGCTTTGGATACAGTCTGTGGGAATATCTCATTATTTTGTATATAGTTAAAAAGGATATTTTTTGGTCTGTGTATCCTTTTTTCATGCATGATTTTGTCTCATTTGGAAGTGATTTGGAGTTGGCTTTGACTACTTCTTAAGTGAAAGCTTTCTGAAAGAACAAAGCTGCACTTGTCAGTATTTTATATTAGCACTAGATCAAATGATCGTGTAATATGAATTATGCCCCACTGCTCTATGGAGCATTTTAGCTCATTTTAGCAGATTGTTTTGTTTTTTATGGCCTGCAACTTAATTGTTTTGAGTGACTGTCACCACTCTTGTTATTGTGGTTTCCAGCTGAAGCAAGCAGCTACAGTATTTCGTATTAAAATCGCTGTAAACCTGTAAACTCACTGTACAATAGTTGCCTAGCACTTGATGGCAGAGAAATATAGTAAGTGACCTGCTGGAAAATATATGAGAGCATTCAGCAACTAAAGTGCCTGTTAACAAGACCAAAAAGTGGTTAAAGAGGTTCAATATTGTGCTTATTATACTTACCACAGTTTTACTTCTTCCGTTGCTCTGTATTTTCTTGCTGTGTCATTAAGTAAGGGTTATGTAAGTGTTGTGTTAAAAGCTTGTAGTGCCCCGAACTGAGCAAAAAAAATAAAAAAAATTATAATAACTAACTGGAAAACCAATGAAGCCAACCAATCAGAAGTGGAGAAGGGTTGATTTTATGGTAACAAATCCCTTTTTGAGTGGTATGATTACATTCTCTACTGTATAAAACTTACCAATACAATGACATGGAGCAGTAGAAGAATGCATTATGCCAATTTCCCTTGTTAAATCATAGAGTGTGGTTGTCATCACAGTTCCATGACAATATTGCAACATGTTTTTAATCACAACATCTGGTACATTGTTTAATCCCTACGACATAACATAAGGATTTATTTGGGGTTGTTTTTTCTGCCGACCAGACAAACATAGGTTCAATATTCACTCTCCTTTTATTCAGTTATGACTCCACCAACTCTTTAATACTCTACTATGTTCACTGGACAGTTTTGCTTGCTATTTAGTCTTCGTCAGCTCGTTTAAAGTTGGAACAACAGCCTGCATCTACTCAGAAAACACTTATGCTTACACACTTAGCTCAACAAAAAATCTCCATGGGAACTAGAAGTCGACCAATAGTGGATTTTTAAAGCTTGCTACATGGAAGGAAAAATTGCCAATTAATTGCATGATAATATAAATACTGTTGCAATGTTATATCAAATGATAATTTCAATTTTATTTCATACCAGTTTTTTTTTTTTTTATGATCATTATTTATATTGTTTCTGTCTGAACGCTAGAAAAGCTGTACATTAGAATAAATCTAATCCTTGATTTGGCAGAAATAAATAAATAAATGTAACTAAATTATGGTTGTTGGGTGAGCATTTTCTCTAATGGCACTGCAGCACTTTTCAGGCATGTGTGAGTGTGGCTTAATCACTTGTAAGACTTGATTTAGTGTGTGTTAATAGAAATTAGGCTGTCTCTCTTCCCCTGGTGATTAGTGGTTTATGTGTTCTGCAGGCTGAAGACACAGTCCTGAAGATTGATGGAGGGCCATGCTATTCAAACAGCAGGCATTGCTGAGACAGAAGCTCTTCGTTCTGGGCAGCCTTGCTATCGGAAGTGTCCTCTATCTTGTGGCCAGGGTTGGGACCTTGGATAGGTAAGTAATCTCTGTCATAATACATACTTTTATTTACACTAATTTGGATAATAATCTGGCATGTCTTATTGTTTTTTTTTAATTTCTTAAATGGTAATGCTAAAGAATACATTTACTGCTGCTTCTCTAAATCAGTACAGACTGGCAGAAAAAGCTTATTTTAGCCTATAAAGCACTGCAAGTGTCCAGGTAATGAATCAGTTTTTTATTTATTTGATGACTTGATTGATCGTGTGAAGGAGTTGTGAGCCTCCATACTTATTTTTTGATCTCCATCAGATAAATGGTAAATGGCATTGTGATAATACCAGGATAGCTACAGTAACACAAGAGAAATCACCACATTGTCCAGTTGTGTCTATTGACATAAACACTGTCAACGACTCCTAGTTAATTATCCTATTTAAAAAAAAAACAATTGAATTATATGCAGTCAGTCAACACTGACATTGATATCATTTACAAAGCAAGTGTTTAGTTCTTTCTAAATATTTTGCACTAAGAAGTTGCTAACTTCCAAAGGAACATATGTATCATTAGTGTAACCTGCCAGACAGTTCATTTGAATCATTTTTTGTGTTAGTTTTTTGTTTTATTCTCTTTCAGGCTACAACCAATTTGCCCCATTGAGAGCAGACTGCCCCCACCTGAGCCAGAGCAGATCCCTCTCCGTACTCTGCAATTTAAGCGTGGCCTGCTCCATGAACTACGCAAGGGCAATGCTACTAAAGAGCAAATCCGCCTGCACAACCTTGTCCAACAACTTCCTCAGGCCATCATCATTGGGGTGCGCAAAGGCGGCACCCGCGCCCTGCTGGAGATGCTCAACCTGCACCCAGCAGTGGTCAAGGCCTCACAGGAGATCCACTTCTTTGACAATGACCAAAACTATGCCAGGGGCATCGACTGGTACAGAGAGAAAATGCCCTTCTCCTTCCCTCATCAGATTACTATTGAGAAGAGTCCTGCCTACTTCATCACAGAGGAGGTCCCTGAACGCATCTTTAAGATGAACTCCTCCATCAAGCTGCTGATCATTGTCCGCGAGCCCACCACCAGAGCTGTGTCAGACTACACACAAGTGCTAGAGGGCAAGGAGCGCAAAAACAAGACCTACCACAAGTTTGAGAAGTTGGCCATTGACTCAAACACCTGTGAGGTGAACACAAAGTACAAAGCAGTGCGGACCAGCATCTACACCAAACATTTGGAGCGCTGGCTGAAGTACTTTCCTGTGGAGCAGTTCCACATCGTAGATGGAGACCGCCTTATCACGGACCCACTGCCAGAGCTGCGGCTAGTCGAGCGCTTCCTCAACCTCCCCTCGAGGATCACCCAGTATAACCTGTACTTCAATGCCACCAGGGGATTTTACTGTCTGCGATTTAACATTGTCTTCAACAAGTGCCTGGCAGGCAGCAAGGGCCGCATCCATCCAGAGGTGGACCCAACAGTGGTGGCTAAACTGCAGAAGTTCTTTCACCCCTTCAATCAGAAGTTTTACCAGATCACTGGTAGGACATTCAGCTGGCCATGATGAGCTTTGGACTCCTTCAATGAGATTCCTTGGATTGGTTTTTCTTTTTTCAAATGCCAAGCTACAAGATCTCAAAAGATATTAATAGCACTTTGACTGAATTTAATACAAGAAAGACAATGTTACCAAATATAAAAGGAACTTGATGTAAGTTAGTTTTTACGTGTGAATTATGAAATAAAATGGTTTGATGGTTTGACTAAAATATTCAGTTCAAAGTACTTGATCTTGAAAAAAATGAATTCACCCACTATAATTGTTCACCATAAAGACAAAAAATCCAGTCCTGAACTGTGTGATTCACTAAGAGATTATTATTTTGTCACTCTGTAAAAGACTATCAAACACTTCCATTAAGGCTGTTAAGATTAGCCTTTTTCATTAAAACTTTTTTATAAGATGATAAAATGACATTTGATCAACAACAAAACCGTTCACTTATTTTCCATTATGTTGTTTATTTGACCAAAACTCAATGTGCAATCAAGATTTATAGTTAGAGCCATAGTGAAAAAATGTTGTTCTCTGATTATTCTTGTCAAACAAACTGTTCATTCTATAATGATTAGCAATATGTGTCTGTTTCTGTGCAAATATTCAAGTGTGTGGTTAAAAAAGTTGACATTAAAAGTACATATAAACCTCTGTCTGCTGATTTATTGTTTACTTTTATTGTCATTAAAAGGAATTGTCCAGCATTTTGGGAAATAGAAAAGAAAACCGATACCAGTTTGATATGTGGCATTGATTACCCTTGATTAGTATAAGTGGAAAAAAAAACATGTTGCATGTTCTTTGTTTATTCCAACTAAAACAGAAATGTAAAAATGGCAATTTGTGGTTTAAGAGAAAAAGTGTGAAACATAAGGCCCGAAGCAAGTTGGCACCAAACACAGAACAACCACTGTTAACTAAACTACTAATAAATGCAACATAAAGGTCAAAGGATTAAAAGGCAGACTGTGTTCTCAACACAATTACTTCACAAATGATACACAAAAAAATAGCACAGCGTTGAAAGCTTTGTTGTGTCTGAAGAAATCAATTGTAAAAGTGTTTTTCAGAAGATTTATATTTGAAGCAGTTCCATGATCAGAGTCAGCTTGGCAAGAAACAATATCGCAGACCAAGTCAGAGAGCTTATTAATAATATGATATGACGATACATTTATGAATTCCTATATTTACAACCAGCAACAACGTTGAGGGCAGCCATAATGTGGCCCTGAGTCGGACACCCTTGTTTAAGAGGCTACTACGTGCTTACCTCTCTGATTGGATCAGGTGACAATGAACAGCTTTATTGCTGTAGCAAGGAACAGAAGTGCCTGATAGATGACTGATTGTCACAACGTGGGTACAGCATCTACCTCCCTCAAAACCAGTAGTTGATGAGTTTAACATTTCAGTTTGGCTATAGTTTAAGCAAATTAGATACAATGGTTTGGTGACGATATAGAGTTAATAGGCATATTTCTTTATGTTGGACAGAGCTGAGCCAGGCTAGAAGTTTCTCTAGCGGGCTCCAGCTTCTCACTTTAAGGTTAGGTGTGTAGGATTTAGGAAGATCTATTGCCAGAAATGAAAGAAACTATTCACAACTATGTTTTTATCAATGTATAATCACCTGAGATCACTAAGAACCGTTGTGTTTTCATTACCTTAGAATTAGGCTATTAATATCTACAAAAGGAGATGCCTAGTCCATGGGGTCTGCCATGTTTGCCAAGGGCATTCCTTTACCCTAATGCAGGGCTGCCCAATATAAGTTCCGCTGGCCAAAGTTGGCCCACCATAAGGTTTTACTTAGCCAACTAGATGTTTTCTAGTAAAATAAAAAAAGGGAGCCGGCGTACCCGACAATGCTATCAATTGCTGTGAATGCTGTTTTAATTTTTGTTAGGTCAAAATCTCCTCTAAATATGTAGGATCCTTCATTATTACTGTTTTTATTAATAACATGAGCAGGAAGGGAACTTGAGATGTTATCACTTGTCAATTATGGGTAGACCAAAATGTAACAATGATGATATTGACATCTAATGTTGTGTCAAAGCAATAATTAAAGTACTTTGGATTTCTGCCTTTCCTTTACTGGATTCCCCTGGAAAGTCAGTTAATCACTTAATCACATAAACCATGAGTAAGCATATTTTTGTGCTATGTTTCTACTTATTCTTGCCAGGTCATCCATCAGCCCCTCGTGTCTTCCCTCTTTTGGTTCCCTTCTTTGTACATTTAAATATCCTCAGCACAATAAAAACAAAGTTTTTGCAGCAGTATAATGTCTGTCATTCTCTCTGCTGTCTGGTCTGACTTGTGAGTGGCCACCCCTCCCCTGTGCAGTTATGCCTCCCACTGCTCCGCTTTATCATGTGTTCCACTATGTTGATGCCGTCCATCCTAATGGCCCTCTACAGAAACGATTAAACTTAACTTGTTGAAGAAGTGCCCCAAGTATGGTGTACACAACTGCTGGTGGGACAAAGAAGAAAGTCTGTTACTACTATGAAGGTATGGGACACCCTGAGTGTCTGAATGAGGGGCCCAAATTAAGGCATCTGGCAGGCTTATGCTAGCCGTTGAGCTAGTCTGGTGAACAGGTGCCACCGGTGATACTGTGATTTAATACAACCTAGCTAACCAGCAAGCTTGCTGCTAATGTTAATGCCTTCGAGGTGCTAACTAGTATCACCATGCGTGTTAGCTAGTTAAAAAACATGTAACCCATCTTATATGCACCTTAGCAAACACACATTTTCTTCTAAAGAGAAGAAAGAATCAATGTAGAAGATGTTTTAATTAGCAAAAATTGAATGTGCTTTACACTGTTGTCAAAGGACTCATTGTTTTAGCCATGATATCGGCGGCGGCCCAGGGTTTCTGCACTATGTTGTACGTATCGACGCAGAAGAATGGATCAAAATGATGACAGACTTAAGGCTCAGAGTCAAAGTTAGAAGTCTGAATATTCAACTCTTTGAGGCTCAGTGTGCTCAGACCTAATTGATGCGTAATGATACTTGATAGACTGAGTGTATCTGCCTCCTTAGGTCCAGGTGAGCAGCCCTGACCAACAGTGTACCCATGCTCTCAAGGAGGGGAATCACTTATATTAAACTCAGCAGTTCAGGTCAGTGAGGACATAATGATATGCTGATCTGATTTCCTATTAATTGACAATGAGGCAGTGCCATGATATGAAAATGTCATCTGTCAATTGTTCTGGCCAAAATCATTTAGATTAATTATCAAAATAAGCTAAAGATTTAACATTTTGTTAAGTTATTTTTATTGCAACACTAGGCATTTTTTAAACAGCATCCTTTTCAGTGAAAACAATCAAAACATTTTAGATATCCTAAATCATAAGGCCCCCCTGCATAAGTAAAGGATAAATGAATAGCGGCACCTAATCTCCCTGTACTTCTGAAAGTCTCCATGAAGTGAAGTGTTTTTAACCATTTTTATTTGTATTTTAGAGTTTGTGACTTCCTGGAATCACATTTAAAATGTTAATGACTCATCCTGCACTGACTGTGGTATTAGATTTTAATCTGTATCAGCCCTCCACATTAGACAGCAACATCATACACATACAATTGCTGGTCAATATGGTCTTAAACTGCTTATGTTTTCCTTTACAGGACACATAGGAAATTATTACTATTGACAAGGGCACCCCATGAAACCACATCGTATCCGGATGACTCACAACCTGCTTCTAAATTATGGGCTGAACAGGAAAATGCAGATCTACGTATGTCTCTAACCACTGAATTGTTAAATAACACCCTTCATTATATGCTGAATTATTAGAACACAATGTGAGACCCAATATATAGGGTTCTGAAGTTTTCCTCTTTTTCCCCCTAGTTTTCATCCAGCAGCTTTTGTTCTGTCTTTCAGAGACCAAACAAAGCCACAGCAGAGGAGATGACCAGATATCACAGTGATGACTACATCAAGTTCTTTCAGTCCATTCAACTAGACAACATGTCAGAGTTCAGCAAGCAGATGCAGTGCTGTAAGTAGTGTCTAGCCTCCTTGTACAACAAATAATCAACAAATTAATTGATGACGTAAATGACTGTTACCTCACAGCCTGTTTTGAGGGCTCAAACAGGATTTTGAGGCTGTGAGTAACAGTCATTTACATCATCAGTTAATTTGTTGATTATTTGTTGTTAGTCAATTCATTGTGCTTGAAGTGCCTACTACTGTACTCAGTTTGTATGGAGAAAGTTAACAAGAATGAAAGAGAAATGCAGCAGATCCTTACCTTGTAGAAGCTGGAGGTAGTGAACCTTGTCATTTTTGCCTGAAAAGGGATTTTGATTTTTGTTAGATTGTCAATGTCACACCACACGTTTGCTTTGTGGTGGTTAGTCAGACCAGCATAGCGCAATGTCACAGGGGGAAAAGCCTGAGTTTTTTCAAATTGGGGAAAATTAATGACCCAAACAGTCATATTGTTGACGGGATATGTGAGTGCAATCTCGCATGCAGGGGAAGTGTGCTGCTGTTCTTTTATCAGACTGAAGAGGATCACTAGCTGGATACATGTTTTACCCAGTATAGTGACCACAGCCTGCCTCTCATCTGCTCCTCAAACACATTCCAGTGGCTAAGTCCACCATGTCACCAGCTGAACTAATCACAAATGAGGACACTTGCAATAGGGATAACAATTGCTAAACATTCATTGGTTAACCATGGAAAATATATTTGACATGCTATGCATGTAATATATAGGTTGACACACTAACAGCTTTTCTAGCTGGCAGTCTGAGGATAAAAATGGAGCCCGGTCCTCGAAGCTCTTCATGTGTTGCCAGACAGTGTGGCAGAAGGGTGGTTGATTCAAATAAGTAGTTTGATTCCTCCAGCTGGAGTATATTATGCCATTGAGAGCTACTGTGTTTAAACACATGGAAAAGAAGAAGGTTGAGCTGAAACTCAAGTAAGCCAAGGCAGACCAGCTTGCTCTGAACACCAACTACTTCATCAATGCTGACTGGAAGATGTAGTCCAGTGTGCTCCTCACCGAGAGTCTGTCTGTCCAGCACACATCAGACAACCTCCCCCAGGAAACTAACTAGTGCATTGGAGGCCTCTATATCTTTTATCTACAGCATTTTTGCAGTTTTCCTTAAAAATTCACTTATTAGTCGGGGCACTGTTTAGCTCAGGTGGTAGGGGGGTGTCTCAGGTACAGAGGCTTTGTCTTCGCAGTAGTGGCCCCGGTTTCTAGTACCTGTCTCGGGCCTTTTGCTGCATGTCACTCCCCATCTCTCTAATCCTGTTCCCTGTCATATCATATAAAAAAAAAATGATAATACAATTTCAAAGAAATACTTATTAGTTACTGGTAAACTGGTGTTGGGCTATTAAAGGCAAAATCAACCATAACTGACCCTCTTCTCTAACTTGAAGGTTTTGGAAAACCCAGTTTCAGTTTGGAGAGTCACATAAAACTCAATGATTTCATCTGTGTTGAAAAGAGAACCTTGTTTGTAAGTCAACAGTCACAAGAAACTACTGTTTTATTCTGTTGGTGTGCTCACTTCCATAATTAATCATTGTTTTAATCTTTTAGTCAACATCGGAGAGGACTGTCCTGTTTTTGATGGATTGTTTGAGTTCTGCCAACTGTCTGCTGGTGGCTCTGCTGGGAAGTTAGAAGAAAACAGATGTATAGAAAATTGATAGACTCAATTAGCTGGAAATGATATAATTAAATGTTTAGTACACACGTCAATAACATTTCTGCACAGCAGCCTAAAGAGACTGATGTATGTCCCGTCAACTCTTTGGTCCGTTCAAGATATCTACACAAATATTTATTAGATTCCAGTTCACAATTGGCCAGTGGTACATTGTGTCTCAGAGGCACAGTGCATCCTTGACAGGTGAACAGACCATTAGAACATACACAAAAGCACAACCTCTCCCGCAGGCACTTTAAAGTCACCAGTTCAACTTTCCTACATGTGTTTGGGCTGTTGGTGAAATCCATTAAGCATATCATTGTGCACAGAGAAGATGTCAAAGCCACAACCATATTACATACATACTTGCATTTCTAACAAAGAAAGCATACCATAATACAGATCAGTAAACCAAATTTTTACTACTAGACTCCAATAATTTTGAATATTATAATTATGTCTGTGTGTCTGGAGCTCTGTTTCTATCGCAAACAGAATTTAATTACCATGCTTTTCAAGTCTGACTCTATTATGTTTGTAGTTTTCTTAAAATGTAAAAGAAATATATAAATATATAATTGGTTCTGAGAGTAAGGCATCTAAAGTATAATTTTCAAATCCAAAGTATTTCTTTCCGACATGAAATATTCATAAGTTAATAAACACCAGGTCAAAGTTAAAGTTTCTGCTTTAACTTTAAAATTATTTTTTGTGGTTTGATTGGCAGCCATCAGCAGACTACCTGACAACTTTCATCAGATCGTGATTGAGATGATCAAGATTGGTGCTTGGAAGATCATTTACCAACCAATTCCTGTTAACTTCAAACTAGCGGGAAGAGCACAGATAGAAAGCCTGGTTCAGAACATGTTTTGAATGAAGGATATATTATTGAAGGGCCAGCTGGCTGCTTAACTATAACCTGTAAAGAATAGACACAGTTGGAAGAGGGGACAGTGTGGCTGTTTGTGTGAGATCAGGTTTATCTGTCAGTGGTTTTGAATGCTGTCACTATACCTCATTCCTTTGATTTTATTGCTCTGAAAATACTGCAGTCATCGTTGTGAGTGTGTACAGACCACCCTCCAGTGCATCTCCAGTGCAACAATTTAGCAGGCTTACTTACTCAGAACTGTGTATCTAGGTGATTTTAACCTAAATTGGTATACATCTGGATCTGATCTGATCTAGATCTGATTCTGTATAATGGAGGGATAAAGTGACTTCCTCAGTTTTTTTTGTTTAGTGTTTAGTGTTTAATTTTAATCAAAAGAATGTTTAAAACATTTAAATGAACAGGCTTTTTAACCAACATTACTAACAGTAATATACAGTATACTACTGAAATACTGGATGGTGGAACAGGCTCTTAAACATTTCACCAACTCTTCCCATCATTGATAAACATGCATCTGCCCTTGGATTCATTACTGGTGACTGTTATACCACTCATTATTTTATTCTATATGTAAAAGTTGGATGGGCACCTTTAACAGTTATGTGACAGCCATTGGGTTCTGTTTTTTGCTTTTTTTTAAGCCTTGAACAACATGCCACCTTGAACAACATGCCACCTTGAACAACATGCCACCATACATCAGCTCCTCATTAAACTGGTCCCATGTTCCCCGGGGAAACACTACATTTGGGAAAGCTGCTTTCAGTTTTAGTGCTCCATACATTTGGGACATTTTATAATGTATATTTGAAACTCGATAGCTTGATAGTTATAGCCATAGATCAGTTTAAGACTTTGATATAAAACTGCTCAATATTTGACTCAACTGTTTTAACAACTCAACTTATTTAGGTTTTTTGTACCAGCTGTGGAAGAGCAGAGAGAGTTACATACTGTTCCCCACTAAGAAACTCTGTCGCTCCTTCAAATGACCCAAGGACCTGAGTCAGCTCCTCACTGAGGTCCCACTGCTCTGGCTTTAGATCCAGGTAGTGGTGTTTGGCTCTTGGATTGGCTGCAGGATCGGAAAGAGCTGCAGTCACGGTCCATCTTTGATCAAGGAGCCTGGACAGCATGTGATATGTGCTGTTCCACCAAGTGCTTACACCCTGAATCAACATTAGTGGTGGCATTCCCATTTGTTGCTGCTTTTCTTTGAGTTTGGTACAGGCCGGTTCACTTCTCTTAAAGTGTTCAACCAGGCATCTCGCAGAAGCCACACAATTAGCGATGGTTTTGTTGTTTTCAAGTGTGCTCTGTACAACCAAATTCAGAGTGTGCCCTGAGCATCTCACAGAAGCCCACCTATGCGTCTCCTTCAAAATTCTTGCCACCGCCACTACATTGGCCCCATTGTCATGGACAACTGCCTTCACCTTTGAGAATGGAATTTGACATTTGGCAGTGGTCTCCTCCAGCCAGTCTGCAGTATTGGCAGCTGTGTGCCTCTCTTCAAGAAGCATTGTTGTTAGGGAGAGGGACTTCACCTCCCAAACTTCCCCCAAGAAGTGACAGGTCACCCCGAGATAGGCCTCTGTGGCCACACTAGTCCAGATGTCTGTTGTCAATGCAACGCACTCTGTGTCCTATTTCTTGGTGCTTCTTCTTCATCATATTTGTGAAATAAGTTGTTGATGGCATGCTGTACTTAGGATTGAAAGTCGAGATCATCTTTCTAAATCCCTTGTCCTCCACCATGGACAGTAGGTGCATATCAGACCAGCATATTCAAAATGCTCTCTGTTAGCAAGGCAGCTTCTTCAACAGTGCAAACAAAGCTGTCCATGCTCTGCTATGATGTGCTAAAAAAAAAACGAAAAATGTATGCATAACAAATGTCATGATGTAAGCTAGCCCTATACTCACTTAAAATTAAACATCTTAATATAGATGTGCTGTCCAGTACAGTTGTCTGACAGTTGTGCACCTCAGTTTCATTTGTGTTATGTCATGTTCATTTGCTACACTTTCTTTTCATTTTCAAGTGCTTTTTTCCATTTTGTTGGTATTCAGTCAGATTGCTTCTTATCTGTTATCATTTCTATGTACCCATTCTGTTTATTCCCTCTGTGATGATGTTCTTTGTTTCATCTGGTTATCAAATTTTTGCACCTGTTCTGTTTTTTATTTGTGCTCTCTATTATTTAAGATTTAAATAAAGGTTGAATAAATAAATGAAGTCAACAACTTTTGTATAGTCCCATAGTTGTGTAGGAATAACTTTCAACACCAATATATTAGAACCAGTTGAGAATCTATCAGGCCACTTTGTGTGTCAGTTAATGTGAGCCATAAAATATACTAACCAGATTGAAATCCTCTTGTATGATAGCAAAAGTAAACAAGTAAAGTGTAGGCCCTGTTAGGTCTGTCATATTGGTGATTAAGTAACAAATTAACCGTAAGCTGTCACTAAACCAAACTTTGTGTACACAGCTGGTTCACTGAAGTTAAAGTGGCAGCAGATTGACATTGCAGTAAGCTGGGCTGGAGGACTTCACCATGCAAAAAAGTCTGAAGCCTCTGGATTCTGCTATGTAAATGACATCGTGCTGACCATCCTGGAGCTACTCAAGTAAGTTTCAGAAACAGCTAGAAACATTTTCCATATCACATCTGTCTACCAGCATGTATGAAAATGCAGTAAACACAAGCAGGCACAAGAACATTCTACATCAGAGCAGAGGTTGTCTCACTACCCTGATGCAGGTTGTCTCTCTTGAAAATACAGTGTTAAGCAGTGTTTCCCATTCATTAAGGAGTCTCTGGTAGCCACTATAGTCTAATTTGTTACACCATAGTAACATATTTATCCAAAAATGTTTTTCACTTGTGATAGCACTGAAGATCTCTAATGTTTTGTGCTGTTGCTTCAGCAAAGCATCTTTAACTCCCAGTCAATTAACCCCCAGCTCCCTGGGTACATGCACACATGTTCTCACTCTCACTCACTCACGAGCACACTGACATGCTCACACTCCAGTAAGAGGCCCTAAACTAGACAATAGCTGCTTCTTACAACAAGGCTCCGCATTATCGCCGCACCACTGAACCAAAGCTTCAAAACCGAAACAGGCGGGACAGTACACATCATGATGTTGACTTCCGACTGTTTATAATAATATATGTTGAGATTGAGACCCTGACCCACCATGCATCGTGGAAATTGACATGGTTAGGTTTAGGGCTGCAGCTATCAAATATTTTTCTAAATCGAGTATTCTACCAATTATCCCATCGATTAATCGAGTAAAATAAAATAATTTTGCATTATTAAACAACAACAATAGCAAATAATGCATAACAAAAATGACAAGCATGTCAAATAGAACAAGCAAACGGCCTTTATTCCTAAAAAAACACAGTTATATATTCCAACTCCAACTCTTGGCTCCAAAACTAAGCCCATTCACTGCAACTTAGCCATTTAGTGCATTTAAGTGTCAACTGACATTGCAGAAACAAATAAATAGCAACAGTACTGTCAACTTACTGTGGAACATGTATAACATGTAAAACTATGAAATATATAACTAAAAGCTGTTGGCCTTAGTTTTGTTTCTTAAGACAAAAGAGAAAAAGGATTGTATCTCATGCAACAACCTATCTAAGAATAAAGTGCGTGTGTGTGTGAGAGAGAGAGAGTGTGTGTGGTCTCCATGCATTTGTGTGCAACTGCAAGCCTTTACAAGAGCATATGATTACAATGGAGAAAAGTCAACATATGGACATGATCAGAACTAAGGCTCGCCCTACGCTTTGAGGCAATGTTACCAGCAGCAGAGAACAAACGCTCTGAGGGTGTCGATGTTGCTGGGATACCCAGAAATTACTTCACAAGCTTTGCCAAGATTGGATATTGTGCTGCATTTGTTTTCCACCATGGCAGTGGATTCTCCTTCCTGGAGAGAGGATGTTCTCCAAAATACTGCAAGACCTCCCTCTGCACCGCTTGACTTAGCTGTTCATTCTCATCCTCATCACTGGTGCTGGAGTCTGATGATGATCGCAGAATACTGTTGACGAATGGTCCATCTTTTGTGGCTGAACGGTCTTCTACTGTGGTGGTGGCTTCATTTCTGCTTTTATTGGACTTTCTTGCTTCCTTTTTGACAGCTAGTGCCATGGACTGAATAGTACTTTGGACCTTAAACACCTCTTCAGCAGACGGGAACTTCAGTTCAGTAAACCTTGAGTGCAATGCAGCAGCCAGGAGGACAGTGTTAGGAGCTTTTTCAGGTTGAAATAAAAACAGTTCTTGCCATCGCTCTGTGATCTGCTCTGCCACATGAGCCTGGAATGCCCAGATGCAGTTTGAATTTAGTGTTGACTTATTTAGGTTTTTTGCACCAGCTGTGGAAGAGCAGAGAGAGTTACATACTGTTCCCCACTAAGAAACTCTGTCGCTCCTTCAAATGACCCAAGGACCTGAGTCAGCTCCTCACTGAGGTCCCACTGCTCTGGCTTTAGATCCAGGTAGTGGTGTTTGGCTCTTGGATTGGCTGCAGGATCGGAAAGAGCTGCAGTCACGGTCCATCTTTGTTCAAGGAGCCTGGACAGCATGTGAGATGTGCTGTTCCACCAAGTGCTTACACCCTGAATCAACATTAGTGGTGGCATTCCCATTTGTTGCTGCTTTTCTTTGAGTTTGGTACAGGCCGGTTCACTTCTCTTAAAGTGTTCAACCAGGCATCTCGCAGAAGCCACACAATTAGGGATGGTTTTGTTGTTTTAAGTGTGCTCTGTACAACCAAATTCAGAGTGTGCCCTGAGCATCTCACAGAAGCCCACCTATGCGTCTCCTTCAAAATTCTTGCCACCGCCACTACATTGGCCCCATTGTCATGGACAACTGCCTTCACCTTTGAGAATGGAATTTGACATTTGGCAGTGGTCTCCTCCAGCCAGTCTGCAGTATTGGCAGCTGTGTGCCTCTCTTCAAGAAGCATTGTTGTTAGGGAGAGGGACTTCACCTCCCAAACTTCCCCCAAGAAGTGACAGGTCACCCCGAGATAGGCCTCTGTGGCCACACTAGTCCAGATGTCTGTTGTCAATGCAACGCACTCTGTGTCCTATTTCTTGGTGCTTCTTCTTCATCATATTTGTGAAATAAGTTCTTGATGGCATGCTGTACTTAGGATTGAAAGTCGAGATCATCTTTCTAAATCCCTTGTCCTCCACCATGGACAGTAGGTGCATATCAGACCAGCATATTCAAAATGCTCTCTGTTAGCAAGGCAGCTTCTTCAACAGTGCAAACAAAGCTGTCCATGCTCTGCTATGATGTGCTAAAAAAAAACAAAAAATGTATGCATAACAAATGTCATGATGTAAGCTAGCCCTATACTCACTTAAAATTAAACATCTTAATATAGATTTTTGCATCTGCAGCATTAACCATTACTACCAAATAACGTATTAATAATGTCTGGAGTAGGCCTATATGGTGTGGTGGTAAACTAGTGTGTTTGTTTGTGTGTGCATGTGTGCGTGAGGGAGAGTGAGAGAGACGAGATGAGTGTGTGTGTGTGTGTGTGTGTGGAAAGGAGTTATTTGGTGTAGGCTATTACTCTATTGCAATTAAACACAAATTAGTTTCCACATCTTAACATGATATCTACAGGCTACAGCCTCTACAAATACCATACGTTCTAACTAGCGATGGTAGGCTACTTAAAAATAGCTAGCTTGTGTCGGCGACGCTTGGTGAGCTGGTGTTAACAGCTGGATGCTTTCGGTTCAGATGTTGAATCATTGTCGTGCTGTTGTGGTACTCCAGTTCTGCTTTGTAGTCGACGCGTTGCACTTTGTTATCTTCTTTTTTAAGTGGGAAATGATCCCAAATTTTGGACATTCTCTGTCTTTTACGGACAGCTTCTTGGCTCTCCGCCATCACGCCAACTCAATTCTGCACGTTGTGGTGTGTGTCCGCAATAACAGTGTGGAAAAATGATTCCTGAGCTAAGCAGGCCACATAACACAGGTGATAGAAATTAAAAGAAGCCTTGAGGCAGGGATTTTGCTTTGACCATTTTTTGTAATCAAATTATTCGAGTTACTAGAGTAATCGTTGCAGCTCTAGTTAAGTATTTTGCTATAAATTATATAATTACATACACGCTATAAGTAAACAAAAAATTTGTTGAATGAAGGATGTCATTGTCTTTGCTGCATGTCGCTCCCCCTCTCTTTCAACCTGTTTCCTGTCATGTCTCCAAACAGTTCTGTCAATAAAAGTGTGCACATTTTTCTTTTTGGCGAGCATGCCCATGGACTGCCCTACACGGTCTAAGGTCCATCCACCATATTTTGACTAAATGCTGTGGGAAACACTGGTTAAGCAAATAACATACTATTTGTCCTTATCCTAGCTCTGTCTGTGTGCCTCTCAATCAGGTACCACCAGAGGGTGCTGTACATCAATATAGACATCCACCATGGGGACGGAGTGGAGGTGGCCTTCTTCACCACAGACGGAGTCATGACTGTGTCCTTCCATAAATACGGGGAGTATTTCCCTGGAACTGGAGACCTAAGGGTGAGCCGCCACCTTTGTCCTTACTAACATGTAAAACAAGCTCCACTTATTGCAGAAGACAGCGAAACATTGTCACTAATAGCTGGGCCCAGAACTAGACACCATCCTATCAGGACCTGGACCTTTAATTGATAAAACACTGAGAATTATTACATTTTGGTGGTCCTTTTCAATTTCAAATGGTGCTCTAACAAATAAGGACAGAACTTTTAATCAAAAATGGATCCTTCATGTTCATGACAGTTTGTGGCAATCATTAAAGGCAGCAATGAGAAACTCAGAACATTTGAGACAAAGAGATGAAGCTGCAAAATTACACACTCATATCTAAATTAAGGTGCATGGGAAATAAAGGCAGCTTTCTCCACTATCGACATTATTGAAACAAAAAATCAGAGCTCACTTCTCTCACTGAACAAGAGAAAGTGGGGGAGTGGGAAATAATTAGGAAAGTAAGACTGTACAGCTTTTAAGATGTGTTAAGGTTATTTATTTATTCATAAGATTATTTTATTATTTAAAGCTGGATGAGAATGTTAAGATGTGAGTTAAAATAAAGAAAAAGAAAATCAAACATTTATATCTGTAAAATATTTTTTATTTATTTTAGTTGAAACGACTAAAGAATATTTATTTACGATTTAAAAACTTTTTTAAACGGAAAATAATGCTGAAATATAGATTTATACTTTGATTACATTTAATTTAACCGTCAGTTATTGAATACGTGGAGAATATGTAATGTATATAGCAAGTAATCATAATTTGAGTAAGACATTATGATGGACAGGACCTTCGCTTGAAGAACTTTTCTCTAACCGGACCTCTTCAAATTGTAATTGAATACCTCCATTTTACATATGCAAGTGGACGGGAATAAAATGGGAGAAAGGATGAGAAAAAATTGAATAAGAATGCAATGCTTTTCACATGTCACAATTTTTCTATTTATGTTTGAAAGCATTGTCTTTTTGTCACACTAATTTCATATGAAAATTAAAAGAATCTCTAATCTCTTTCTTTGTTCTCTGTATTTAGGATATTGCGGCTGGAAAAGGCAAATATTATGCTGTCAACTTCCTCCTATGTGATGGCATCGATGATGAGTCATATGAACAAATCTTCAAGCCTGTGAGTGAAACACATTGGGCTTGCTCGAGATCATGCACACCTGGGCAACGCTAATCTCACAGGATTGAGGCCGCTGCAGTTTTTGGAGCCATGTGCTGCAGTTGCAAACGCCTGATCCAACAGCTGATTGGATAAGATGTTGCCCGTACTGTTTAATAGAAATTTTGAATTTTCGCTGAACTTGAGAGACTTTGAAGGTTTAGGCTATTATGTTAACAGAAGAAATATTGTGTAACTGGTGTGGAGACCTTACACACATTAATATTATAAAAAGCACACAATAACTTGTCTACATTAACACTGGAGTAATTTAAACTGGCCTGTTAAAGTATTACTGTGCATTCAGACCAAAGGCGCATAAAGAGGAAAATGATCCTGGAAGTCATTGACTGTCTATTGGGAGCCAGGCGGAGAAGGAGGGAAAAGTGGAAAAGGCGGAGGTGGGTGGAATAGGCGGATTAGGAGGAAAAAAAAAGTTAAAGTTAAAAATCCTCCAACTTTATGTAATGAGCTATGATGCGTCTTGGTGGAAAAGGTGGAAAAGCCATGCGATAACCAATGGGGATGTTTCGTTTTGCTGTCGTCCCTCGGTCAGGTTGGTCCCAGGGAACAACCCACGTAATTTTGGTTCCTACCAAACATTCGGTCCGAGAAATGTTGATTGCTGCCGTAGCAGAACACCCGGTCCTCTACAATTTGACCCTGTTTGCATAAAGGGATAAACGAAAGACAGAATCGCTTGCCATCCAGCCGCAGCTCCTGCACCAGCAAGTGAAATTCGCCGTGCTGCTCACGCCCCTGGAAGATTTCGTGCACCCAAATCTGGCATCGAGGACGGCGTCTTCGTAAGTACAACAGGGCAACACCAAACACAACTATCTCCCTATCATCCATTGATAACGATCCACAACTGAGTTTAAGTGCTACTACTTCCCATCAAACAAAAACGCTGTTCTAAAAACTTTTGCTAAGCTAGTTGTGTTTTCTTTAGCTACCCTGTCCATTTCATCATACATTCGGCAAAATCTGTGTTTATTTGGGATGATCATTCCGTAAATATGGTTGTGGAGTAATTCTGTTTTTATTGACCTTATCAAGTAACTTTCCGTGATCAATGATGTCGGTAAATGGATGGGCTGTGCTACAGCAGTAGTTGCGTGGTGGAGTTTAACGCGAGTGGCGTGTGGGCCCTTTAAATTTAGAAGCAAGAACGAACAAGGGTGACAAAAGGGACATAAGTGACTTAGGTAGAGTGGACAGGGCAGACAAGGCGTATTTCCCTCTTTGTGCGCTTTTGGTCTGAACGCGCAGTTAAACAATGCAAAAACTTTAGGTTACTTGCATAACACCTGTTCTAGCATGAGAAGCAGGAGTTACTGTCTCACATTGGGATCACTTTTCAGTATGACCTCATCGGGAGCTCCTATTGCACTCTGCCAGCCAGGATTTCTTGAGCAAAGCCCATCAGTCATTGAGGGTGTAGACCCTCCCCCTATATAATGGGCTTGACAGTGCACTGCCAGTCATTCAAAAGCATTCATCTCTTCCTTCACTATGCATGAGCATTACACAATACGCAGGTTGGCCTGGTGATACACTCACTCATGCTACTCGGAGAACCGGTGTACACAAGTAACCTAAAGTTATTTGCATAGCATTTCTTTACGTGCCTCACATTTGTAAAATACTGACAACTGATCGCTGGGCGGATGTTACCTTGTTACCAACTCTCTTGATAGTGAAACATACTAAGCACCTAGCTAATGGATGGGTTGTAGAGCCTAGCAAAGGTGTGTGGGGAGTCTCAACTTGCTGCAGCACAAATCTACTGAATGAAGATCCCCCTGAAAATCCCCACGAGTGGGCGAGGCCCCCTGGTAGAGTGTGCACACCACCCCTTTGGAGGCTGCGAACCCATAGCTATAGGCTAAAGGAATAACCCCCACAAGAGAGCCACTGCTTTGAGACAGGTTTCCCCAAGTGGTTCTTTGTGCAAGACACAAGAAGCAGGTCACGTTTCCTACAGCATTTTGTCTTATGTAGATGTGTACTACCTACACTGGATGAAACTAACTGCTGATGCTCCTACAACTCAACTCAACTCAACTCAACTTTATTTATAAAGCACTTTAAGCAGCCATAGCTGGGAAAAATTCTGTACATAAATAAGAAAAGGAACATAAAACATAAAAACATTAAAGACAATATAAAAAACAATAAAACAATAACAATGTTAGAACAACAAAAACAATAAAACAATAACAATGTTAGAACAACAAAAACAATAAAACACTAAAATAAGAGCAAAGTCTCATGCTGGGTTGAAAGCCGAAGAATAAAGATGGGTTTTAAGATGAGTTTTAAAAATCGACAGTGAGGGGGCTTGTCTGATGTGTAGTGGGAGGTCGTTCCATAGTTTGGGACCAGCAATAGAAAAAGCTCTTTCCCCTCTGAGCTTCCACTTAGACCTCAGTACCTCCAGGAGCAGCTGGTCAGCTGACCTGAGGCAACAGGCAGAAGCGTAAGGGAGGAGCAGCTCAGAGAGGTAAGGTGGGGCGAGACCATTTAAAGATTTAAAAACAAATAAAAGCATCTTAAAATGAACTCTAAAGTGCACAGGCAGCCAGTGGAGGGAGGCCAGAATGGGAGTAATGTGCTCCCTCTTACGTGCTCCAGTTAAGAGAAGAGCAGCAGCGTTTTGGACTAACTGGAGACGTGTGAGGGAAGACTGGCTGAATCCAAAGTGAAGTGCATTGCAGTAATCCAGCCGAGATGTTATGAAGGCATGGATTACTGTTTCAAAGGGCTTTTGTGCAAAAAAGGGCTTCACCTTTGCCAGCTGCCTAAGGTGAAAGAAGCTGGACTTAACTATTGCACCAATTTGCCGGTCCAATTTAAAATCACTGACCATCTTAAAACCCAAGTTTGAGACTGTTGGCTTCATATAGTGTACCAAAGGGCCCAAGTCAACAGGGGGGTTCACAAGAGCCGCTCGGACCAAACATCATCACTTCTGTCTTCTTTTCAAGTTCAGTGACATCAAGGCTTTAATGTCTTCAAGACTGTTGTCAGCGTAACAATGAAAAGAGATGCCATGTTTTCTCAGGATGGAAGCCACTGGGTGGAGCCACAGACAGTGGATTTTTACACAGCTGACCTGTATCTTATTCTACTGTCAGATCATAATGACAATTTTAGCAAAGATAACAATAAAATAGTTACAGACTGCAGCTTTAAATGTGAATAGTTTTCTGTTTTAATTACTCCTATATAACAGTAAACTGAATATATTTGAAGTGTGGACAAAACAGGACATTTAAGCTGTGTTTGGAAACACAGATCAACTTTTCTAACATTTTACTGACCAAACTACTAATTGAATAATAGCGAGAAAAAATTACAGATTAACAAAAAAAAAAATTTTTTAATCATGAATTGCACTTCAAATGTGTTTTTTTCCCCATGACTACGATGTTGTACCACTGAGACATAACTCACTTTTGTCATTCAGAATTTCTAAAAAAAATTATTCATATTTCATATTCAGTCAACAAGGTCCTCATTCCATTCAGAGAAACGCAGTATATGTAGATCTTCCACAAGGGAGATAATTGACTGATCGATCAATGAGAGGCATCCCAATGAGTATCAGCTCTCAGAGTTGAATCTAGAAGCTGTTAAGAGTTTAAATGTCTTTGAAGCCTTGATTGTCTTCCTTCCTGGTCAGTTGGGGGATAGAGGGTGGAGGTGATGCTTTATCCTGGGGTAGTTGTAAGGGAATATTATATCTCTGCAAAGGGAAGCCTGATTGCTACCTTTGTTTGCAGGGAGCTGACTCAGCAGACTGTCTGTTCTACTCAGAGTGTGTAACATAAAGAGAGGGGATGTAATCACAGGCCGTCAAATGGACCAGCAGTTCCCTTAATGAGATTTCAGGACTTAACTGAGCTGCCCACACATTCCAATCCATTGTTGGGATCAGTTCAGGTTATAGAGCCTCACTAAATAAATCTAACACCTGTGTTATCACTACTTTTTCATTCCAAATGCCTCATGATTTGTTTTATTTGCTGTGAAATTTCTTCCAGCTGTCTTCACCTGTACCTGGTTTGCATACTTTTGTCAATGATGTTTCTATTGCAGAAATGCCATACAATTACTACTTTGAGTACTTTGGGCCTGATTTCAAGCTACACATCAACCCCTCCTACATGACCAACCAGAACACACATTACATTTGCTGGTCTGGCTTGACTCTTTTTGACTCCGCGTCACAGCCCAGCACCACCACCATTTGCATTTCCACTGCAGCTGGGCTACATACTTGAAGGTGTGTCTTAAACCAATGACAAGCTCGTCTCAATCTGTGCAATGTTATCGAAGAATCACTGCTAACAAAGTGGCTCTGCTAATTCAGTTGCAGTTAATTATTGTTAATTGATGTGAAACACTGCATTTTACATAAACAATAAACATCACACCTAATTTAATTATTATAAATTACCTTAAGCATGTTTTACATTGTATTCTCTTTAAAAAAAAAAAAAAAAAAAAAAAGAAGAAAGAAAAAAGTTTCATATTCAATTATCTAAAACAGATATATTTGTGATAGGCAAGTATTGGCTGATATATGGGTCAGGCTCCTGAAGTTTCGTACCTTGATGAAACATTTCTGGAGCTTCACAGCAAAAAAGTGTTGCAGCATCTAGTATAGGCCTTTTTTCAGCAATTTTGTTATGAAATGGTCTGATATTACAGTATATTCTGGCGCCATACACACAAACACGTACAGACATATTTTTGGTGGGAAAATTACTTCTCAATCTTGAAAATGGTTTGACCAAAAATCTTAACTTTAGCTGTATTTGCTAGATATCAAAGAGCTTTCAACTATATCTCATGGTCATGCTCAGTATTGCTCAACCATGACATTAAAACCACAAACAGTGTAGGTTAATTATAGTGATCAACTTGTTACAAGCATATGTTCGTAAGGAGAAACCTTGGGTCCTGACATTACTGTGGATGCCACTTGACATGCACTAACCCAGCCAAAAAATATTGAAGAGTACTCCACCCTAATGGTAACATCTCTCCCTGATGGCATTGGCCCCCCCAGCAGGACAATGCTCACTGCCACGACATAAACACCGCTTAGGAATGGTAGAGGAACATGACAAAGAGCTCAAGGTATCAACCTGACCTTCAAACTTCCAATTTGATCAAGCATTTGTGAGACTGCCATGAACAAGTCCAATCCATGGTGGCCCTATCCAGCGCCGTCCTATAGGGGGGAAAGGTGATGACAATTCCACACAGCACGCTATAGGGCCCACACACAGCCCCCAGTAGCCTCTATGACAAAATGGTTATGCATACACTGAACTTATATTCATACGAATGAATCCGAACTAAAACAAAGCCACAAGTCATACAATATTCTAATTTTAATAATTTCAATAACCCCCTTGGTCCCTTCTTAAAAAATGGTTTGGTCCACACCGCGGTTCGTTCTTTCCATGTTTCTTCCTCATCGGAATTTAGTGAGCGCGAGCGAACTCCAGCAGGGTTAGGATGCCCACCAAAAAGCACAAGTCTGGACACCAGAGAAGAGTTGAGAAGAAGGCCAGGAGCAGGAGCAGCAGAGCAGGAGCAGCAGAGCAGGGGCCCAGGACATCAACAACTTATTTTCTAAGAATGGTGAGAGTAAAACTACCGAGGGCGGCTGAAACAATTAGCCTGCTTGTTCATTAATTTAATGTCTGTAACATTACCTTTGACGGGGCGCAGGCTGGAGCCTACGTTAGCTGTCACCTGGCCGCGCTACACTCTGGACAAGTCGCCAGTTCATTGTAGAGCAACGGTTGCTAGAGTAGCTATAACTGAACATTACTAGGGGCTACTACAGTGACTGTGTGTGTCACACATATCACTGTCGGACAGTGCTCCAGTATGCGCCCATTCAGAGGCTGCATTGAATTGTATTGTGACGCATTCAAGTTCTACTCGGTAATTATGAGCATCTGACGAAGGTCAGTTACGTTATCATGATGTGTTCAATGTGGTCTTGTAAAATGCGCTATTAGTGGGACATTTAAATAGCCTAAATACAAAAAAGTTAAATGTTCAAAGATTTGTTTGTTTTCATAGCAGTATAAAATAAAAGACACCATTATAGCTGACAACAACAAAGTGAAAAAAGACTATTTAGAGTTGTGGACAGTTTACACCGACTTTTGAATGGTCTAAAAATATTTTTTGCCTGGGAAAGTGAAGCTGGCCACCTAGAGCTATGGTACTAAGAAGCCCATTTAGATTTTGTCCAAGAATAGGTTAGTTCTGCATCAGTTTTTCCATGAAACATAACATGTAATGTTTACAATATATATAATGGAACAATAAACCTTTATGCCCTACTGCTCCAGAATCAGCAGTGGCTGCTTCATCTGAGTTTGACCCCACAGCAGTCGCTCAGCCCAGCAGTCCAGTGATGCCTTTGATGGTGAGTGAGTGATGTACACACTGGTTGGCTGTTTTGGTTTATTAGTGACCCACTACCTATTTGTTGAGTGGTTAATTGAAAATGTATTTGCAATCAGAGGTGTAACAACGTGTTGCAAATCAGTGAAATGAGAATATGACAACTACTAATACATAATTCACATAATCATACTCTGACTTGTTAAGTCGTTAATCGTAAAAAAGGAAACAAATTGGGTGTATTACACCAGGCACCGTCAAGAATACTGAAAAACAAGAAAATTGAAGGTGGCAATGAATGGGGTAGAGGGGCCCACACCGATATTCTTTCAGGGACCCAGAATTCCTAGCAACTGCCCTGGCCCTATCATTTATCAGACTCCAACCTGTCAAACAAAGGATACAAGACCTCTGGGATTGTCCTGATGTGTTTGGCATAAGGTCTTTAGTGGCAGATGCTTTGAGTTCTGTAGGCTTCAAGGTGGGACCTTCATGGATAGACCTCATTCCATTGCTGGGAAATTTGGAGCCCAGGTCAATGCCTTGAAATCTTGTTCAATGAATGCCAGGATCCAAGGCATTTTGTAAAGAAATTATCAATGTTATTTACTTGACTTGTGAGTGGTTTTAATGTTCCAGCTGATAGGGTTACCTGCTATGCAAAAACAGCCTGTTAGATGAATAAAATGACAAATTAGCAGACATGCAATACAGCGCTGCTCTCAGCGCACTTACTTGTGTCAGGTGAGAGTTTGTGTGCTTAATGTTTTAAGTAAATTATGACCATAGCATTGCTATAATACTTGATACTGTAGTTGTACTCTGTTCTTTGAAAGTGAGACAGCGACTGAATGGGGGCAATATATATGTTTATATAATATTTGTCAAAAAAAAGGTCAACATACAACTGTTCTCCTAAGTGGTAAATGTTAGGAAACTGGACATGTTTCAGTTTCTTGAAGACATTTCACCTCTCATCCAAGAGACTTCTTTAGTTTTAACTAACTGGAGGGGAGTTACAGGCTTTTAAACTGTGGGAGTGTCCTTACAGAGTCGTTAAGGACACGTGTAAAGTTTCAGAGTTGTTAGGGCCGCTTGTGGGTCGTAAACCTAGCTAGGGCTAGGTGAGCCTAGGTGTGAATGGTTGTTGAGCTGTCTGAGGAGGGAACTCGGTACTGCATGTATGTGGGTGATAAGTAGTGTCGTAAGCCACCTCCTCCATTCAAAGACGGTCTTTCCAGTTGACGTAGATGGATTATTTTACACCTTTTACAAACCATCTCTCTTCTCTGGCCAAGATGTTTACATGTTGTTCTCAAAAGAATGATTTGTCTCCTTCAGATGTTAGTGGACAGCAGAGTTTTGACCTGATGAGTTGGCCCTCCTGTGTTGTGCCATTACTTTATGGAGGGGATGTTTTGTCTCCCTAATGTACAAATCTGTGCAATCCTGGCTGCATTGCACAGCGTAAACTACACACAAATACAAACTACGACACTATTTAAACCACCTACAATACAATACTGAGTTCCCTCTCTCAGACAGATCAATAACCATTCACACCAGGGCTCACCTAGCCCTAGCAACCCACATGAAGGCCAGTTGGATCAATGACCCAAAAGAGGCCCTAATGACTCGGTAAGGACACTCCCATACAAGGTTTAAAAGCCTGCATCATCCCTCACTGCTGGAGCGAGATGTCCCCGGGAGAACAGATTTTTTGGCCATTTGGAGTTTCAGTTTCTTAAGGCAGGAACACACCAGCCCAACTGTTGGACATCTGAAGCGTTTGGAGAGACTCGGACGAGGTCAGAAACATATATATATGCCTGTGGCATTGTGTTTTTCTTGCGGTTAGCTTGTAAAATCAAACAACCAGCAGCAGAGCCGATGCACTGGATTGTGAGCTGTAGTTTTGCCTGGCTGTCTCAGCTGCAGTGTCTTCGGGCTCGTGAGGTGAAGCTACAGGTGGTGGAGATGCAGCATGGCAGCCCGCCCTGCACACAGCTGGCCTGCTAGTTCCAACTGATGAGCCTAGTGTCACTCTTGCAGCGGATAGCTGCTCTGGAGAATAAGTGAAGAGGTCAGAGTGTTACTACAGCTCAAACACCGCAAAACATGGACATCACCGTCTCTGTAAGCTAACATTACAGAACATTACAGAACTAAACCAACAAAGCCAACCAATCAGAGGCAGAGTACGGAGGGTGTTTGTGGGAATGAGTCTGTCTCTTTGAGCAATATGACTGTGCCCTCTGCTGTTCAAACAGAACAATGCAATGACAAGGAGACACAAGAGAATGCATTCATATTTAAAGTGTAAAATGTTGTATTTGTCAATAAAACGTTTTTATGCTATTTCATTGTGATTTGTATGAAATGAAATATACGGCATGCTCTCTTGAGGTCTGTGTAATGAAACTGCAATCACACGCAGGAGACTGCATGTCAAGCTGGGGTGTTAACTTGTAGAAAACACGAGCGCGGATTGATTTGGTGATTGATGGAATCCATCCAATAGATGAAAAACAGCTGTGGGATGGCTGTGGCTCAGGGGTCTTGTTATTGGAAGGTTGCTGGTTCGATTTCCCTGGTTTGCATGTCGAAGCGTCCTTGGGTATGATACTGAACCCCAAACTGCTCTTTATGTGCTGATCGGCACCTTGCATGGCATTAATGCAAGTTGCTTTGGATAAAAAGCGTCTGCTAAATGCTCTGAATGTAAATGTGAAACCAGATGATGATATCCATGTTTTTATAACCTGGCTAATTACTGGTAAAGATCAGCATGAAACATGTTTGACATGAAAACATTTTTCTGGTGAATTCAGCTAATAGCTACAGAGCTAAATGAGAATGACTAAACTTTATTGAAACGCCATTTAGTGGTTAGAATAATCCTCAATCCCACCATCCATCATCGCTGGTTTGATGGTGGATGGCATAGTTGATTTAAGACTGCAGCATGGACGGTATAGTATATAGGTGTATAGTTTCCTCTTCGTCTGTATAAGGTATGTAGTATCCCCTAATTATTTGCATATGTAGATACAGTAGGCTCTTCTTGTGAAGCAGAGGGCCGCCAGAAAGGCTCAGAGGAAAACGCTCCAGGCTAGAGACATGCATTCCCTTGAGGTAAACTAACTAGTTTAACTCACTAATAAGCCTGCTTCTAGTGGGCAAATTTGAAGACTATTACTACCCTTCCTTTTTCTGGTCAGCATCACCACTTTCAGGTTTGATCATCCGTTTAACCATATCTTTTTTTATATCTGTCATTACCCGTGGTGAGTAGGCTACTGGCTACACTTGTCAATAGATGAAATCTGTATCGTAGCCAGTGTTGGAGAAACTTGTTACAAAGCGATCCGTTTGATTACTCAGACTACCTTTGCTGTAATGTAACGCGTTAGGTCTGCAATTCAAGTATTATATTATTTAGTTTAGTTTTTCATAAAAGTAATCCGTTACTGGAAGATTTGCTGCTATCCAGTGTGCCCATGGAAAGGCTTTATAGCCTTGGAAGTCGTGTCTTTACCCCGTAGAGGAACCAACTATCAGGCATGTCTTGAAAAGCTTCTTCTCTTTCATTTTAATCACTAGTCTGGAGTAAAGTAAGCTAGAGAGAACGAAACATTACCTTGATGAGTCTGAGTGTTGAAAAGCCCTAAATGCACTCGTATAGTTTTGTGTTACTTCTCTCAGTAGATAATGCAGTAAGGTAACGCATTAATGGCAATCTTATCTTGTAAAGTAATAAATTACTTTTAAAAGTGTAGACATGTGTTTGTATAAATGATTAATTATCCTACAGCTCATAGAAATGCAATGCGCCTATATTTGTGTAGTTTTACCAGCAGACTACGAAGTGCAACATGTCTCTCACAGATTACAGTTCGTCATTGCTCTGCACAGTAGTGAGTCTTGTAAACCACATTATGTAAACCAACTTGAATGAAAGTCCTTAAAGAAAACTATTGTCATGTTAACATTAAACATAGCTCAGACTGGTGTGTGGAGTATGGTCTGCTCTAACCAGGAGACAGTAAGTGACAAAACACTGGTTTTACTCAGGAAAGTTACTTAGCACTGAATCACTACAGGTGTTATTGGGCTCCGTCTCCATCTGTGAGACCAATATTCTATATGTACGATCTTCCAGTGATCCAGGTCATCTTCACTATATGACCAAAAAGTGTGTTCAACGTATGTTCAACATGAAAAGGCCAAAGCCAGGTCCATCAATACTTTTCCCAGTCTGGTGTGGAAGAATGTTACTGGCCTGCACAGACCCCCGACATTGACCCCATCCAACATCCTTGAGATAAGCTTGAATTGGCAGCCAGGTTCAAAAGGCATTCCCAGTCGATTGGAGGCTGTTAAAACAACAGATTAATGCCCATTGTTTTTCAAAAAGACATATCACATATTGATTTATTTCTTGAATGCCCACAAACTTTAGGCCATAAAGTGTAAGAGTGCATTCCCACTAGGCAAGCCATACCTTGCCCAAGCATGTGCAAAGTCCAGTTTGTTTGTTTAGCATGAGTGCTCTGTACCGTGGTCACTTATGAGCAAGCACAGGCCCGGGTACACAACGTGTACAAGTATAATTGTGTATTTCACAGCCTTGCATAATAAAGAAATCCAGGAATGTGAGAGGGCCTCACGATGACCAAAACATCACAAAAAAAGCCAAAAAAAAAAAAAATGTCTCTGTGTTTTTCTCCAGTGTGCTGTGACCATGCTAAAACTTGATGACATATGTACATAACCGTGGTTCAGGCGAGTGGGGAACTGGGGACGAGGGAAAATTGTGCGCCCTAAATCAGAATTAAGCCTTTATCCAGCCACTTTTATTTTCAGTATCATCACATTTGAAAATAAATGTTTATACCCTGGATTTTGCCTTGAAGGAGCAGAGCTGCTGCAATAGAAATAAACTGCCTAGGATGGAATTAATCTACTTAAAGGAAAAGATAATCTTCTGTCATTCTATCAGCTCGCGAATAGAGAGTCTGGTGAGGTTTCATGGTCCATAAAACATTTCTGGAGATTCACAGAAAAATAACATTCTCCTAATCAACTAAATTAGATGGGGACTTTTTTTTAAATGTGAATAAACAACCAAAAACAATCACACACAAAATATAAAAACACTAAAATGGCTCCATACAGTTTATCCAGCATAATCCAAGTCTCCTGATGCCCTGAGATCAAAAAAATTGTTTTAAAAAGTCCAACTGTTCCTTTAAAGCCTCATCAGTCAAATGACATATGTATCTAAGATATATAACACAAATAGAAGACAGATGCAACTCAAACTTTATTCACATTTATTTTTGCTTTTAGTGTGCTCACAGAAAATTAGAACACCTTAAGCAAGAGAGTTTAATAGCATTTTTTGTAAGCAAAGTTACATTCCATCTCTAAGTCAAACTGGTCAAGGCTTCTCCAGTATTTACAAAACGAAAAGACAAGAGGAACAGAGAGCAAGTCAAGATGCTACACAAACATTTGCATCTGATAGATTCCTTAAATTTTGTCAGAGACCACTGAAAAAGCATTGCCTGCTGTAATCAAGAAACATACCACAGTATAGAAACATTTAACCATTCCACTCATCACAGCTTGGTTTTTTGTGTTCAAAATTGCTTAAGAAGGTCTTCTGAGATTCCTTTTTTTTCCTCATGTGTTGTTATCTTACAAAAATGAGCGAGTGGAAAAAGAGCTGCAAACATCCTGTGCTTCTTGAAATCAAAATTTAATTTTGTACAATAATCACAGTTAAAAACACCCCGCCTATACATACTTACATTTTTATTAAGGTCATAAAACCAACAATAAACAATAAAGCCTATACAACTTGTATTCCTACTGAATCACTGACTGGTACAGCTAATGAGAAGTGAAGAGCTCCTATGAGTTTATATGTCTTCCTATAAACCTAACTCTGGGATGTCTTGTATTTCAAAAGGCCTTAGTGTTGTAAACCATATGGTTTGTATAGATGTTGGTCTCATAGTTATTTTGACTACTTTTGTCATTATAGTCTGTGGCACAGTTCCCAGGCCTTCTCCTGCCTGCCGTGACCCCTCCACCCCCAACCCCTTAAAAACCCAGTCTTCTTCATACCATGGGCATGTCCATACCATTTTGTTTACATTTTGTATAAAATTCCCCCCCAAAAATATATATATAATACTGATGAAAAGTATACGGCAGTGTGGATGTATTAAATCTGTTGTACATTGAAGCCACCCACCTCCCTAGCCCGTTGGGGTGGAAGTAACAATGGACTGGGTAGGGTTTTGTGTAATGGGGAATGAAAACCAAAAATCAAAAATAAAGGAAAGCTTTAAAATATCCCTGGTTGTAGACAAGTTCTTCAAAGCCAGGAGCTGGCGTCACTCCAACACACAAACAGGGAAATGTTCTTTGATTATCTTTTTTCTCCTTTTTTCTAATTTCTTCCTCTTTGTGAACTTATTCAGCAGCAGCCTCTGTAGCTGCAGCTGGAGCCTCTGCTGATGCTGCTTCCTGTGAGGCCGGGGCGGCCTCCTCTGTTTTGGGTGCCTCCTCGGCCGGTTTCTCCTCTGCCTTTGGCTCCTCCGTGGGCACAGCCTCCTTGGCCTCAGCAGGTTTTTCTTCTGGTACTGGTGCCGCTGCCTCTGGTTTGGCCTCTACCTCCTCCTTAGCAGGCTCTGCAGCAGGTGCTGCCTCCCCCTCAGCAGGCTTGGCCTCCTCACTAGCAGCCTTGGCCTCCTCTGTGCCCTCAGCCTTGGCCTCCTCTGTGGAGGCGGCTGCAGCCCCCTCCTCATTCTCTGCTCCCTCTCCCGTCTCCTTCTTGGTTTTCTTGAAAGAAAAGCCGCTGAGCTTGAACGACTTCTTGAAGGAGAACCTTTTCTTCTTCTTCTTGGGGGTTTCGTTGCTGGTGGAAGGTGAAGTGCCGTCCTCTACCTTTGCTGCTGCATCTCCTTCAACAGGAGCAGGAGATGCTGCTTCTACCTTCTCCTCATCTGCAGCGTCTTTGTCAGCAGGAGCTGACTCTGCCTTCTCGGCCTCCTCCTTGGGGCTCTCCTCTGCAGTGGCGCTGCCATTGGCCTGCACCTCCTCTTTCCCATTCTCTGCTGCAGGAGAGGCATCTCCGTTTGCTTTAACATGTCCATTTTCCTAAAGATGGAAACAGTGGCTGTTAATGCCATGTAAAGAGCTGGCATGGTTTCAACACTCAAACACACAATGCCACTGACAGACACCAGGGGCAGCAGACACTGTCAAATGAGCCCTGACAAAAGCTGCCTAGTGCTGGCTTCTATAATTTCAAGCTTACACTGAGTTTATGTGGAAATAATCAAACACAAACCAGCCATGCTTCAGACGAAAACTGCAACATGTTTTAAGAGGTTTTCGCCGTGGATTTTATTCATATCCTGAGCTATACTGCGCGCAATGCCTCCACTAGACCGCAAGGGGTCGGTGTCTAGTCGCTCCAGCAGCAAAGCAGCTGCTCATTAATACAGCAGATGCTCATAAGACCAGCAGATCACGGAGACCACAGATACATTCCCGAAAAATGTACGAAATCTAGATGGGGTTCTCAGTTATATTTTTTCCCTTCTCCAATTGCAAACTTTTAAAAGGAGCGACTCCGAACAGCAACCCCCCCCCTCTCTCTCCGGGACACCCCTGACTGTCTCCCTCTTGTGTGATAGCCGGCTGCCATCTCCACTTTCTACTCGAGCATCTGTAACAAAAGGAGTGGCGCTCTGAGCGCACACAGCCCATTTTGGCGTCGTGTCTCTTGTCTTATTCAGCAATTTTACCAATTACGAGAAGGAGGCAGTATACATAAAGCCAAAGCAGTTCGTCATGTATTTTAGTAAATTTAACAATTGACCAATATATCACATGACGCAACTCAAATCCTACGATTTAACGTGATTTAAACAACAAAATGTCCAACCAAAGTGGCGTCCTGCTCAAAAAGATTCCTTTATTTTGTCAAATCTCCTGTAAATCTCCGCTCAATCCACGAAAAAATAGTCCAGAAATCTCTGATGATCAACTGTTGCTCATAAACTAGAATCTATTGAGAATAGAAAACAAGTCTTTCCATTTGGTTTAAACTCCCACAGCGGATGCCTATTCAATCTCTCCACGTTTACGCACGGATTGCGCCCTCAGAGCGCAGCCCCTTCCAAAACGAGCAGATTTCCCCCTGAAGGATGTGAGGAGTTGGGCGTTAAAATATAATTTACCTGTCCGTTGGTCTTGGTGGGTGAAGCAGCAGCCTCTCCGGGTTTTTCAGCCGCGGTTTCAGCCTTTCCAGCTGTCTTGGACAATTGCGCTCCCATGCTTTTCGCTCCAACAAAGAAACTGAACCGATCCAAAAAACGAACAAAGACCCACAAGCTCTCTTTGTTGAAACTCAAAGCTCTTCGCTAATGTCTCCCTGTCTCTGCACGGAGAAAAAGTTGACAGGGAAAATGACAAGTCGTCCAGTTGGAACAAGGAGGAATCTTCTAAATACCAGGAAAAAGCTGGCAGGTCAGGAGAAGTAATAAAATCCCAGATTGTTGGCCGTGTCGCTGTAGATCGGCTGCAAAATGGAGAAATTTCCCTTGTTGCTAATAAGATGCGGAGTCCAACGCCCAAGTGAAGAGATGAATGGGCGCTCTGAGCGATGACGGCACCACACTCGGATTCAGCCAATCACAGCTTGCGCTCAAAGCGTGGGCGGGGTATGGGAAAGGGACTGAACAATAGATTGTAGCGCTGTGTTTAAGGTACGAAGGAATAATGCATTTTTAAGAATGGCAACATTTAACAGTTTCTCAACCGAAATGGACAAAGCTGAAGTTTTTAAAACATAGCCTAGAATTGTTTTATGTTTTTTCCCCCTTTTTCTGCACTATGAATTTACTCTATAATAGTTCATTAATGATCCACTTTGGAATTTTTAAGCTATGTATAAAAATGGTGAACAGGGCGCCTACTTCTGCCTACAAGCTAATAATCAACAATTTAAAAACACTATTCTGAAAGTGTGGTTCTACATATACTGCTGGCAGTACACAAGCTCCCTTTAGTGGTACTAAGAGGAATCCCTAAAATGTGTTTTGAAAATGAATTAAATTAATGTAATTTTTCATTGCACCAAATCCAAAGACCTGATGACATCAGCTGAAGTAGCTGGGGACGTTTGAAACATAAAATGAAAATATATATTTTGGGTGAAGTGGTTCTAAATAAAATCACAAATGGTCTTTTTGATGAAATGTTGTTTTCTGGTGGAAAGTTGACCGTAGTCTTGGTCGGGAAAGCTTACTTCACGGTGTTTTTTTTCAAGACAGTAACTACAACACCACAATAGTGGAATGGGACAAACACTTAGTGAGTTAAAGGTTGTTTTTTACCGGGAACAGACAATGTTTTTGGGGCAGTTCTGTTTTTATTTGATGAGTGAAGGATCTGTTCAGCCATCAGACTGTGAACACCATCACACCAACACATCCCTTTCCTGCGTCTCCGGCTTTTCCATTCACACAGATGCCGGCTTGCCTCTGCTGCAGCTCTGATACTTCCTCCAGAGGCAGATCAGTGCTGCAGCAAATCTGTCCCCCCTCTCCACATCTGTAACTTTCACACAGACGGCGATGCGGAGAATTGCCCCATGATTCCCGCACTGAAAGGGCGGTGTGAGTGGGGCTACTCTTGTTGATGACCATGTGCATGTTCAAACAGGCCCCTCAGCCTATATTTGCAATGCAAATGCTAACACACCCAACACATAATACACTGAGATGGACTTCCTGGTGTAGTTTAACTGTTGTTAAATGTTATCAAGTGCAATGCAAAACAGCAGCGCTGGGTCGCTCCCACCTGGGATTCAAACTACAACAACAGGTCCAGTTTCTGTTAACGACCTGCTTTCTATGTGTGCATCTACAATTGTGCATAGCACAGGGTCCATAAAAGGACACCAAAATCCTATTTACCTTCATGTTGTCTGGTAAATAAACAAACTGGAATTGCACTCAGTCGAGCGCAAACTTCTGCCAAAGCAGCAACAGTCCCATTTAATAAAATTTACATTTTCAAATAAAACATTTAAATCCACTAGTTCCAGATTTGTATCAAGAAATCCACATTAAATTGTTTATTTTAAGTTTATTAAGATCCATACATTATTCCCCGAGAAAATAACAAAAGCACTATAAATGCCCTGTCTCACAATGTGACAGAAAGTAAAAAAAAAAAAAAAAACACCGGTTACAAACCCCTCAAGGAACACCGTTCCAACATAGGAACACCCTTGTGTTTGGACAGAAACCAAAACCTGTGTTCCAACCTCTGTAACTCTGTGTCAGTATGTCATAGAATCACACTTACACTTCTAGTCCCTGAGTCTCAAATATGTGGGAGCTGTCATCTTTTTAACTTCGGTATGTCATTTTTGAAAAAGAACCTTAAAATGGGGGCGTTCATTAAGAGGTTAAAACACAACCTCCTGAAGGTAACAAAAGTTTCTCAGGATCGACTGATTTGTTAACTGAGATGGTTCATGCAGTTTTCACTGAAGAAAAGCATATGTTATCAGGTGTTATTGAAAACTTTGACAAAAGCTAGAAAGCTGACCTTGACTTTTTTTTTTTTATCTTTGACCACATGAACTTTGATGCGTAATAGCATAGATATGACTCTTAACACTACCTTTACAATCTGTCATGTATTATCTCATTTGTGGTATAAAAAACAATATCTTTGGTAAAATAATTTTAATAAAAAGCCCCCCCCCCCAAAAAATGAATAAAATAAAATCTTAAGACAACATTTGAGCTCTGTGATATTGTTATATTTTCTGCAATTTTACATACAATCACTCAAATCTGAAAAAAATGCTTGATTTGTGTTGTTGAAAAACCCACAAAAAGCAGCTTTAAGCCAGAGGTTCAAAGAACTATTGAGCTGTCTCTCTATGAAGATTAACTCAAAGATTTTAAAAGATGTGAGGTTAATTTATGGGTTTCATGAAAAATGAAACTATGGAGAATTTCACGAAACAAGAATTATACTTTTACAAAGTACTAAATTAAGCAATGTATGGATATGTTATGCACCCTCTATAACTTACTTGATGATTGTGGCTTCCAGTCTTTTTTGTTATTTTTGTTGTTGCTTTTCTTATGTTTTTCATTTTTTGGTTCTATTATATTTCTCTTCAGTAGAGCACCACAGGAATGTGTCCAGAGAAATGTTCCTACTCAGCATCCATCTTTACAGGTAGACTTTAGTTAGTGATTGCATTCTCGTTTCAAATAATACAGAGTGGTAGTGATATGTGAAGATTATCTTTCTGATCAAAAACGTGTATGTATCATAAACTTGTTTTTACCACAGGCTCCAATAATTCAAAATCCATTTGAAAAGTCCCATGGGACTTTTTGTGGAGGGAGCCAGGTTGATGCTAACTTAAGGGTTGGCTTACAAAAATATGGCATCCCTGTGGCTGTCTATTGTTCTCTCTCTAGCTTTTTGTGAAGGTTTCAGCACCCCACTCCAGTCTTCTTCCATGGAAGAAACCTGCTCAAGTGAGTCTAGGCCTGCTGTTTGTTCACTTTCACTGGGGCACTTCACAGAACTGTTGTGACTGAGTTTCGGAGCAGCTTGAATCTTCTTCCAAGCTGAACTTGTAACACAAGCAAGTGGGTGCCGTTTTGAAAGAGAACATGTGGATAATGATTCATTGCTGTACTAATGACAGTATATATAGTTTCAGATGGAAGGGAAGTTTAAGCACAAAGAAACATTTTATTAGGGTGCAGAAAAGGCCATGCTTTGGCTTAAAATACCTGGTTTTGTCGTCACAAACACAGCTTGAAATTTTACCATCATACACATTCAGGGTTTTCACACTTATGAAACACTTGAAAATGCCCTGGCTGAGACCTCATTGAGAGCCATCACTGTTGGAAGTAACTTCTCTCGTGGTCGTCACACATTTACCCTTTTTAAGCTTAAATCATCACTGTAGCTGCTGAACTAAGACCATCTGAAGTGCCGGCACGAGGTTTACCATGGGTCCAGGAGTAAATAATGCTATATATATGTGCTACATATATATATGTATATGCTAATATGTCCTTCAATCTATTTGAGACTTGGATTACACCAGACAAGCTGTATGGAGCCATTTCAGTGTTTTTTCTCTTGTTTTTTATGTTTTCAAACAAGTCCCCATCAATATCAGTTGTTTAGGAGAATGCTACAACATTGTTTTGTTGTGAAGCTCCAGAAATGTTTTGTGGACTATGAAGCTTTCACCCAACAGAAGAAATTGGATATTGTCTTTCTAACTTCAAATGTTAACTCCTATTTCCTTCAGTTTCTTCCTGGTCTTTTGTACATTATTTTCTTCTCTTACAGACTTATTTTCCCACAGTCTTCCATTCTTTGGAGTTCATTTGTCCAGGTTCAGAGTTGAGTGAGCAGAGGACAGGGGAGAAAGTTGGAGGCATTGTGAATGGTGTTGCACAAACCACGAGGGAGGAGCCCACTAACCTGTCTGAATTAGACAAGGCAGGAGGAGCAAATAAACTCTTTAAACTCAATATGGCCAACTATAAATGTTTGCCCACAGCTTTTCTGCTGCCATTACAGGAATGCTATTAGCCAGCCCTATTGTGTCTTGTGGGAATAGCCTGACTCAACCTGGCTGCTAAAATTGGAGATTTGTCTTCATGCTTCCTATACAAAAGGTATAGGAACCAAACACTCAGGCCCACACAAAAGCTGTGGAAACGTGATCTTCTTTTTCAGAAGGCTGAGTTTTGTGTGAGAGGGAGAGGTTGCTGCCTCCGCTGGCTTGGATAATTGCAGGTCTCTACTCCCCACTGTGGAACTGGCCCCGGTTCCTGCTCCTGTCGCTTTGTTTCTTCCTCGGCTCAAGTCCCCCACTCTGGTTGGGAGCGTTCAGGGAATATCTCCTCCTGTTTTGGGTGTGCCTCTATACTCACACAGATGGCAATTCAGGCACCCTACATGTCAAACACCATGCTGGGCTTATCGCTAGCAATGACCTCACTATCGGTGACTTCATGCTCTACATGGCAGGCCTTTATTTGCATAAAACATGTGTTTGCAAAAAACACAGGCTTTTTTGCCATGGGGGGAGAATCTGATAAGGAGTTGGAGGGTTTGACTCTCTGCTCTAGCTCTCCACTGTGGCTCCTCACTCATGATTAACCAGTTAACAAGCAACATCTGAGCACTGTTCGTAACCAAGCCTGCTCTACCAACACCTGTCAGTGCAAATAACCACATCTTTAAAGAGTAAAAACAGAGTTTAATTTAATCGACTCATCCATCAACAATAAATACATTTGTCGGTTTCAAGTCAGCTGAGCTCAAATTGTTTATTTCACACAATCAGAGCCGAGTTTTTCTTTTTTTCTATAGTTTTCCAGAAATTCCTTTCCTTTCTAATTCAAAGAAAGTCAAGGCAAACATATACCCATCCTCACTGCCAGCTGTTCATGTCACGCAATCCTTAACATTGTTGTTGCATGCTGCTCATAATTCCTGACTGCGTGGACTACATGCAGACTGAACATTTGACATGTCAAAAGGTTGCCATTGTTACAATGTGCTTGTGTCAAATAAATCCACCTCTTCCGTTGTATGGAACATGTATTATTTTATTTTTTTTACGTCTTTTCAATGTTCAATATTGTACCATGGTGACATACCAACAGAGTTCAAAATGTATTAAAACTTAATAACGTTTTTACAATGTAATTTCCGATATCTTTTCAACTTCAGTTACAGACATCTAAAGAACTTCTTGTGGTTCAAAATGAACTGTGTGTTGTCAATTGGGTCTATTTGTACCCAAAGCCTTAACCTCAGTAGTTAGCATGAGTCGTGCAGTTAACCAGGTGAACTATTTATCAGCTTTATTAAACACGGTGTTTTCATCATCCAACCTTTCTTCATGTAGGCAATTCCATGGTTGAATCACCAAAAGATTGTATTTCACTAAAAAGTATTCGCTTTAGATCTCCATTGACGTCCATCAGCGTCGCTAAAGATATTGAATTAACGTCTTATGAATATGTTTATTGCTCAGTGGGAAGGATCGGACTTGAAACCGCCTCACTAGTAAGATAAAACATTACTTTAAATCAAATCTATCTACTAACCCTTGTCAGTGTAACTAAACAGTTGTTGGCTGACCAATTCTTAAAGGGACAGATCGACATTTTTGGAAATATGCTTATTTGCTTTATGCCAGATTTTAAGATAACAAAATCAATATCAGAATCAAAATCAGAATTCCTTTATTTGTCCCGCAAACAGGGAAATTTCTTTTCCACAGCAGCCAAAGGACAGTAATATTACAATAAATAATAGATAATTTCTATGATAGAAAAAAATAGACAATATAATAAAAAGGTAAGAAAAAAATAAAGACTTGTATAGACATATAAACATAATATGGTACAATATGAACATGTAATTCTAAACAGTGTGGCAGTGTATTGTTATTTACAAATAATAAATATGGGTATTAAAAAATTGACCAGATAGTGCAAGCCAAAAATGACAAATGAGTTGTGTGTAGAGTTTGCATTGCACAGTGAGGTCTACTGGGAGCAGCGCTGGTTGTAAAGTCTGACAGCAGCTGGAAGGAAGGACTGTGATACCTCTACTTCACACACTAGGGGTGTATTAGACTATACCCTCCTATTTGTCCTATCTGTCCATAGAAAATAACAACATGACCTTTTTGGGGGGTCATGTCCAAGGCTATTTCTTGAATGGGATCAGTAACTTCCTGGAATCGCTGTTGGTTGCCTGGCAACTGCTCAGAGCCACCCTTATAGGAACAGATCATCCACGAATGAAAACTCAGTCATTAACTAAAAAAAAAAGATCCTAATCTAATTCATTTTAAGGACTATATTATGCTTAATTTCAGGTTCATACTTTTATTAACTTGTCTACTAGAACATGTAAACATGCTTAATTAATGCTCTGTTCACCCTTTGTCTGAAACACTCCATTTTAGTTCCTGTCTCTTTAAGGCCCCCCTCCCAAAAAGCCCAGTGTGCTCTGATTGGTCAGCTCTACCAGGCATGAGCAGGGACCACCCAACGTGTTTTTCACATCAGCTCTGCCTACCACGGCCATACTGAGGACACAATAGAGGGTGGTGACTGTATAGTTGTGACATCACAATCTGACAGAGGCCCTGGCGGCACGCATGGCGAAGTTTCTGAACATGGGTTGTGTGGCCTCTCCATGGATTAAGTGTTTAGATACTTACAGAGAATCTAAATAGTACCCAGAGCTAATGTATAATCAAAAAGAGAGGAAGACTCCCTTTCTATAATATAAGACCTTTAATAAATTATCTGATCCTAAATAGGCAAAAACCAACATATGTGAGTATGCGCAGCCTAATCTGGACAAGACGCTACATCCATTCACCACAGATATACTTTTTAAATCCTGTGAATGTGTATGTGAGCTTGTATTTCACCCACTGTCACCTGGAAGAAATTGCAGCCTTGCAGTCCAACACTGATGTGTTTATCATCAAGGAAAAGTCCATTATATTCACACAGTGGGCAGGGCTGCAGCCCATCTTCAATTTTAAGACCTCCTCTACTCTCATCTACAGTGCTCGGCCTCCTCAACTTTCGCTTGACAGTGTTATCATGTGTGAAAGTGCTCTATGAAAATCTATATGTTGTCGTTTAGTGATTGAAAGTGTTTTAGTGGTAGAGATGTGATTAAAAGCAGGCCTACAGTTAGAGGGAGAGAGCCCAAGACTGATCTAAAAGATGCAAAACTTGTTCTCTGTTTTGATTAATTTGCATGATTCATTGTTCCCCTTTTAAGGATTTGATATACAGCAGGCCTACAGGCAGAGCCAGAGAATGAATGGTGCAATGTGTCTGTTGTGTTAGGTTGAAGGGGGGTCAGACTGTTGTTTGTGTGTGTTGATAAGACTTTTGTCTGTGTGGATTGCTGCATCAGCACAGGCTGCTGCCACAGGGATGCCACTGGCTGACAGATGCAGCAGTAGCAGCATGTGTCTCACACAGTGGATGTATAGTCTGCCAGTGCACCACATGCTGAGCAACACACTGCAAAAAATAATCACACAACTTTGTTAGGGCTGTGATTTTTCAGATTCTTGTTTTTTATTCAAAGCCAATAACATGATACAATCCTCAGGTTGACCTTTAAGTGGAAACAGATTGATCCTCATTAATACCGCTTTCAGTGCGGTATGGCAGATTAGTTACATGAATAAATCATTTGGACTGCATGTTTTAATCCACTAAGACCTAGACAGCCAGCGCACGCTAAGCAAGCTAACATTTTTAATAACTTTTAAACCGCTGATCCTATCTATATGCTTTGAAAATTCATCTAAACCATCTAATAACCTCTCTGTTTACTCTCTTAACTTTCTACATGGTCAGTAAACAAAATCTAGGATTACACCTGTTTTTCCACAAAAAAACACAGATGATAGTATAATAAAAAAAATGGCTTTTACTTTCTTATGAAAGGTCAGATATAGACATGATTTCATTCGGGGGGCCAGCTACCTCAAAATGTGTTCCAGGTCCTTGAGTTTTAAGCCTGACTCATCACAGCTTTAGCAGATTATTTTTCTTGGGGAATATTATCATTGCTGTGATATGACTTTTATTGGTAACATTTACTGTTCGGTCAATTAGTTCTGTTTCTGACCTTTTTCTATGAATGTGTCCTGTTAATCCAACTGTAAAATTAACTGCATGTTAAGACAAATGTTGACTAATGTGTCAGGTTATAGACAGCTAAAAAATGGCCTTTTGGAATCATCAAGGTCTATTTACTAGCTGCTCAGGTGCTTTTAAATATGTCGTGGAGGGTTGTCATGGGAAGATTCGGCCACACATGCAAAAGATTCGCAGGTTCCAGCCCCTCAAAAGTGAGGATTTGCTGCTATATTTTGTCTTACATTACAGACCACAAAGTAACTTGTAGAGATGGAGAGATGGATCATTGAAGAAGCACAAACTCACAGTTTTAGAGGGATTGAAAGTCTGGGGTTAGGTGGGTGATGGGATCTTACGTGATTGGTGACAACGATTATTTGAAGTGAGTGGTAGGTGCATTGTCTGTAGCAATTATGGTCAGTGTTTCCCAAATTCTACTGGGTTCAGCTGACAGTCAGGTCATGAATTAAAATCCGAAAAAGTCTATTTTCTTAAAAAATGTCCTACTAATATGCAGTAGTCTCAAGCGGTAGGCTAACATATGACTGTTAGGACCAGTACTAGAAGCATTACCTGGTGCAGCTAATGAGATGATGACATTCCTTTTTGTATTGTATCCCTGCTAAGGAGCACAGTCATGCACTTAATGCAAACCAACCTGATATGAAAGAAGGACACATTCATATATTAAATGTATCCATCAAAGACACATCTTACATGAATAACAGTGGTGTGATCCATGTTGCTATCAGCATCAAGTTACACTCACCTGTCAGAGAGAGACTCTGCAGAAATAGTGGAAACAGCAGGACATGGTTCTGCTGTGAAGTGACGCTTCGAAGGCTGGAAGTTCATCAGCACATTTGTTGTAAACTGTCCAGTTCAAAGTCTATATGAATGAACTATCTAACAACATCTGCTTACAACTGCAATGCAAACTAAGGTTAGGGTACCAGATGTATGCAATCTTACCATGACATGTGAACAGTAGACTTAGCCTTTCACACGTGCAGCACACAAGAATACATACACAATCATAATACATAGGACAGCAACACAAAGAGCTAATGTTAGCTACGTTGACTACATAATGTAGAGTAATAATACATTTCCCCAACTTAAACAAACCAGCTCATTACCTGTCGCACAGTGTTACAGCCTCAGTGTTGTGGGCGTGTTTGTGTTGTGTTTTTGTGTTTCTACTCAGGTGCCGCCCTCGTTCTCCCCCTCCTCCTTGCCTGTGTGTGGAGCTCCACACCTGATCCTACTTGCAACCTAGGCCTGGTGATATTAGGTGCTGCTGGTGTCAGTGGGCTGGGCAGCTGTGCGGTGCAGGAGCCAGAGTGACTGAGCTACAGACTGCACCGTTTTCTTTTGGTGAGGTCTATCTTTTTTGTTGACTAGTGTTTTTCTTTTCGTAAATAAATATTTTTTAAATTTACTACCACCTACTGTTTCTTTTCTCTCCTTCGTGCTAGGTTTTATTTTAACTGTCACTCCCCCCCCTTCAGTTGTCTCCATCGTTGAACAGTCACTCCAATGTTGACTCTCGTTTCACCTCTTGAGCTATTCAACTTCTTGTTGATTTTGGTCGTTCCTTTCTTGCTCTGTTTGGCAGTGCTAGTTGCTGTAGGTACTGCTGGAAATGAAAAGTGTGACTGTACCATTCTTGCTTGTAAGCAAGGAGCTCACTCCGCCACAGCTGCAGCAGTGAGGTATGTAGACTCCAGTAAGGCGTGTGATGTGTAGTGTGTCGGCAGGTAACAACAGATTTATAGACAGGTTGGCTGTCCACACAGTATCCTCAAGCCGCAAAATAGAGAACACAATACTATTGTATTATGTGTTGTGGCTTTCCTATAGTCATAATAATGCAGTGAGAGGCTGGGTAGAGTTTCACCTCACAGAACTGCAGACACACAGTCACACACACACCTGCGGCAGGTTGGCAATCAGTGCCTACTTAAAAGCCTTGGTCTGCATGGTACCTGCTGTCAGATGATTGCGTCAAATCAATGTGGCATATGGCTCCTGATAGTCACGTCACTAAGCCTTGTATCAGTGAATTTCTTGTCTTCCTGTGGAAAGCTAATTGTCTTTTGTTTCACCTCCAGCATCAACCTGTGTTTTCAACTTCCAGTGTTTCCGCGCCCCACAACCCAGCTCTCAGCACCTCTGCAGCCAGCACCCTCACCGCAAGCTCACCTGAGCCTCCACACGCCTCAGCGAGCTACCTCTCCTCCAAACACCTCTGTCCTCTCTGACGGTTTCTCCAGTTAAGGTGCGAGGGAACCATGGGAGGAGAGAAGACAGAGAGATGTTAAGATAAATTCGATGTCCTTTCCTCTGCAGCCTCACGTGAAGAGACATCTGTTTCTGATGATGGCTGCAGTTGATCAAACCTTGATCAGCTGTCAGTTGGCTTCAACAGCTGTAGAGATGTCGGATAAAATTATGCCAAGAATGCCATTTTCTATCTATTCAATATATAACACAGAACTGACAGCGATTCACTTAAATGGTTTCCATAGTGTGCGTAATGTTTTCCTCATCAATGACATGTATTATTCATGACCCACCAGCAGTGTATCTGATATTATTCACAATGTTTACTTTTATGACCTGGAGCACCCAATACACAGATTTCCCTGGTGTCCATGGATAAACCTGCGATCCATCTGTTATGTTAAGGTTTTAGCACGGTGAGGACACACACAGGAGGCCGGAAATGGGGGAACAAAAAGCAAGCTTTAATAAACACAGCTGAACTACAGAAAACAAGAGACCAAGGAAACCAAAAAAGGAGTCACTAAAGAGAAAAGTAGCAACTCAGAGCTAAACAAGGTGCAGAGCAAAGCAAAGTTCAAATCAAAAGAGAATCAAGAAGGCAAAACCAGACACATACCAAAACGGGAGACACGAGGAGCAGAATGCCGGGTGGCAACACAGAGGAAGGCAGACCAAGATGGAGTAACATAAAGACAGACAGAACAAACTGACAAGGACTTGAGGGGGAACAAAGACTATATGCACAGAGACACTAACGATGGGATGAGGAGGGAGCACAGGTGAGGGAATGAACGGAAAAACACTGAGAGGGAAAAAACACACAGGAGGAACTGAAAAGCAATAGTAGACACATGAGGGCGTAATATCAAAATAAAACAGAATAAAATGCAAGAACAAGACACTGAATTATAACACCATCACGAGCATGATAAAAGTTTAAGTGTAATCAGATCAGACAATCACATGATTAAAATTACAGTGAATATAGTTAAGCCCAACATTTAGATATTAGGTTGTGATTAACTTGATTCACTGATGGCTTCAATTAAAGATTTAACCCAGAATGTGGGTTGTTAAATGGTGTCTTCTGGACACTGGAAGCTATTCTTAGGCTAAATGTTTCATGTAAAATTGAAATGATGTGACACATCAAACCCGACGCACAGGAATGATCAGCCTCACGTATTTAAAACCATTAAATCATGTTCAATCAAGTTCTTTTCCTTCAGTCAGTCTGACACATTTTAACTGAGTAGTGGATAAAAAAAAGAATAACAAAAAAATAAACTTGATAGTGACACACTTATGTTATCTGTCTTCACTCCTAGTAAAAAGGTAAAAAGACTTCCATCAAAGCTGCTCTTGTGTGTCCTCACTCATCGCTCCTCAGAGATCGCTCCTTGAAGCACAAATAACAGCATGAATGCCCACCGTGTGTCTGCTTCCCCTGCTAGTATTTTTGCAACCATGGCTGTCTTAGGGGCAAGGCCTAAGGACCAGAGGCCAGGCAGCCCGGAGGACTGCCCCTCTACAGGCACCAAGCTTGGATGCAGGAAACATTATTTGGTTTCAGCAAGGTGAGTTTTGCTCAGTGAGGGGCAGAAACACAACCTGTCTGCTCTCTAGTCCAGAGGCACTCCAGCAGCAAAAAGCAAGAACCCAAGAAGAGCATTTGTTTTTTGTGGGTAATAGTAATGCCAGTTTGATAAGCAAAACTACACGTTTGGAACCTTTTTACTGAGTGTTATCCAGTCATATTATGTTGATATTGCACAGTCAGAGCTAATGTTACCAACATATGGCACAATCATGTGTATATACTCAATCTTTTTTCCTCAGTTAGGTCAGCCTGACTGTGGCTTTCGGGCTTCATACAGTGACCTTGACTAGGGGTCCAACAGCTGAGTGGGTTGATCTGATCCAGGTAGGTCAGCAGTGGGTGTTAGTGCTCCTGAGCCAGAGGCCAGCTGGGGGGTATCTGAGAGGGAAGGAAAGGCTCTGTAGCTGCCTGCCAGCTGGCAGCATGCCAGCGGTTGTTTTGGGTGTTGAAGGCAGCAGTTCCTGGATATCTGCAGCAGGGCAGTGCTGTGGCCTGCTGCAGATATCCAGGAACTGCTGCCTCGTATGTTTACACCAACACGGATTGTGGCAGTAGTTCAGCTCAACTGTAAATTGAAAATTGTTCAGTTGAGTCAGGCTGAGTTAGATAAGGCAGGTTACTATGTATAGTGGAGTTTAAATCAGGACATCATCTATAAATGCGAATCAGGCAGCTTCTGTTTTTGTCTGACCTTTTTACACATTGTGTCACCACAGAAACTCAGAGAGGAGGTAAAAGTCAAGCTGGTCCAAATCAGCAAGTGCTTATGGTATCATACATAGCAACAACACATTTTCATATGTGTAACTCAAAGAATAGTAAGTGTTTGTGTAAATCTGGGTTTCAGGAATGGATTCCTAAGGAAAGGACTGAGATGAATCTGAAGACACCAAAAAGGTTAAAATAGACCCTTTCATAACATTAACAGTACATGCCATGAAATAAATGTGTAGCATTAACATGTACAGAGCAATGATATGTAAAAGTTTTCAATTCAATAAAAAAAATAATAATTTGTTCCCAATAATTTGTGTTTAGTTTGTGGTTTAGTGTGTTTAGCGTGTAGAGTAGTCGTTTTTTTGTTTTGTGTGGCAAAACAATGAGATGGCTACTGAATGTGGAGCAGGAAGTGCAGTTTTTCTTTAAGATGGGAGGAGCTGAGGGAGACCTAAACCTGAGGTATTACCTGCATCTTAATGTAAATAGTTGTATATACCTTTGTGAATTAAAAAAACTCTTGTGTACAAATGTAGCAAACAACAATTTGCATTCTAAATTATAAAAATGGTTAACTAATCATCTTGGTAGTATTCACAGTAAAAAAATCGAATTTTTTCCTACTCCGATTTGATGTTTTTTGTGTGATTTTAGGTCCAATGTGTAAATACACTATGTCAAAATGAAGAAATAACTGTACACTAACACAAGTGAGGTTATGCTAAAAATAATGACACTAAACAAGGCAAGGTAAACAGTTTTTTAGGGGAAAGTCGGATAGAGTAAAATAGACTAAATACAATAAAATAAGAAATTTACAGTATTTTCATGAGGTGCAAAGTAGCATTGAGGGAAGGTGGGTTGGGCGTTAAGAGGCAGCAGCAAGTAAGTGCAAATGTGCAATGTGAAAAATGCAAAAGAGAGGGAGGGAAAGTGGGAAATGCAATGACCAACAGGTTACTTATTGTCTGTTTCGATATTGTCTATAGATACTGCTGCTGCTGCTGGCATCTCCTGGGGTTGTCCGCAGTGTTGGAGAAAATTTAAATGTACTTTCAAAAATCCTGCTTCCACTGAGAGTTACCAAACCGGCTGCACATAAGATTGTCCTTTTATCCTTTTGTGTTTGGATCCCTTGGTTTTTTGCACTTATCTGGCTTTTTTATAATAAAGCTTGCTTTTTGTTCCCCATTTCCTGCCTCCTGTGTGTGTGTCTGCATTTGGGTCCTAAAATATAACCTCACCATAACAAACTGCTTCAGCATAGTTCTGAGTTTCCTTTGTGAACAGGTAGATAGAGAAGGAACTGTTGCAGATATTGATTGTTGTTACAGTAGTAAAGTGCTGAATGTGCATTAATCCCCCCAAAGTGGAGGGGGTCACTGCCCTGACTCCCTAGCTCCGAATGAATATGGCAAGACAGTGACAGGTTTGACTACTTTCCCCAGGGCTGAGTCAGCAAATAGGACCGCTAACCACCTACAGACAGCTACATTTAAGCAGCAGTTAGGTTAACAGTTAATTTAACAGAGCTAGCATTATCTGTCCATCAGAAAACTGATGAACTAAAAAAGGATGCTTTCAATTCACCGCAAAGCAAGTCTGTGGTTACATACTCTGTTACGTGCATCTCAAGCCATTTGTTGACCACACCTAACCATAGGGGGAAAGTGGAAATCTTGGACTGATGATTAAAGTTCAGGCTGAAACCATGTGATATCAACATGCCTGCCATTAAAAAGTAATTTGTTATGTCACTGCGTTATCTACTGAGAAAAGTAACACAGAGTCATCAAAATTTATAATGAAACCCCTTTGCAAATTTGTGCGCATGCCGATTATATTTTCCATACAGTATGTAACCAACTGTACATATACCTTTGAATGTATTGACTATACCATCATTTTGTGGCCCAGCCCACATTTGGTAACTAATAATAATAATAATAAGAAGAAGAATGACACACACAAGGATGAACTGGGCCTAGATAGCATACATCTATATATGATTCCCATTTTTTAAGGGACCAAAAGTAATGGGACAAACTAAACAATCATAAATCAAACTTTCAATGTTTAATACTTGGTTGCAAATCCTTTGCAGTCAATTACAGCCTGAAGTCTGGAAGGCATAGACATCACCAGACGCTGGGTTTCATCCCTGGGGATGCTCTGCCAGGCCTCTACTGCAACAGTCTTCAGTTCCTGTTTGTTCTTGGGGCATTTTCCCTTCAGTTTGGTCTTCAGCAAGTGAAATGCATGCTCAATCAGATTCAGGTCGATTTCGCAGTATGCTTTGGGTCATCGTCCATCTGCACTGTGAAGCGCAGTCCAATGAGTTCTGAAGCATTTGGCTGAATATGAGCAGATAATGTTGCTCGAAACACTTCAGAACTCATTCTGCTGCTTTTGTCAGCAGTTACATCATCAATAAATACAAGGTAACCAGTTCTATTGGCAGCCATACATGCCCACGCCATGACATTACCACCACCGTGCTTCACTGATGAGGTGGTATGTTATGGATCATGAGCAGTTCCTTTCCTTCCCCACACTCTTCTCTTCCCATCACCGTGGTACAAGTTGATCTTGGTCTCATCTGTCCACAGGATGTTCTTCCATAACTGTAAAGGCTTTTTTAGGCGTTGTTTGGGAAATTCTAATGTCGTCTTCCTGTTTTTGGGGCTCACCAATAGTTTACATCTTGTGGTGAACCCTCTGTATTCACTCTGGTGAAGTCTTATTTTGATTGTTGACTTTGAAACACATCCACCTACCTCCTGGAGAGTGTTGTTGATTTGGCCAACTGTTGTGAAGGGGTTTTTCTTCACCAGGGAAAGAATTCTGCTGTCCACCACAGTTGTTTTCCGTGGTCTTCCAGGTGTTTTGGTGTTGCTGAGCTCACCGGTGCATTCTTTCTTTTTAAGAATGCTCCAAACAGTTGACAGGGCCACACCTAATGTTTTTGCTATTTCTCCATGGGTTTGTTTTGATTTTTCAATGAGAATGGTTTGCTTCACTGACAGTGACAGCTCCTTGGTTCTCATATTGAGAGGTAACAGCAACAGATTCCAAATGCAAATGTCACACCTGGAATCAACTCCAGACCTTTTACCTGCTTAATTGATGATGACATAATGAGGGAATAGCCCACACTTTTCCATGAAATAGCTTTTGAGTTAATTGTCCCATTACTTTTGGTCCCCTAAAAAGTGGGAGGCACATATAGAAACTGTTGTAATTCCTACACCGTTCACCTGATTTGGATGTAAATACCCTCAAATTAACGCTGAAAGTCTGCAGTTAAAGCACATCTTGTTCGTTTCATCTCAAATACACTGTACTGGTGTATAGAGCCAAAAAGAAGAGAATTGTGTCAATGGTAGTTTGCTTTGCTACATGGCTAAGTTTATGCTAGTTGAATCATGCTTCACACAGACTCAGGTTATTTGCATGCAACTTACCATCCTCTCACACCTATGATTGATATCAGTGAGTAAATGGTGCGAGCTCCACCATTGTTTCTTTGTTATCTCCTATGAAACAAACAAGTGGTGATCCACCATCTTGGACCTGAGTGCAACTCTTGTCAGCCACCTTGTAGTCCCCTTTGATAAGCCATTTTGTTTGTAGTCTTTCTTTGTCCGAGACCACCATTTTGCTTTTGATCTTCCAGACACACACACAGACACAAAACCACAACTGTATATAGTACATGTTAGTTAGACTGTGTCTTTCCATTGTTTGTGTTAAAGCTGCAGTCTGGAGTTTTGAGAAAAAAAGTGTAGATTTTTTTTTTGTTGAGCTTATAGAACTAGATAGTACAATCCCTTGGATAATCAGTACTTGGTGTAGATGTGGGGGTAAAGGGGTAAACACTTTATAGGGGTCTTCAGGTGGGCACCCTCCTTCATTGGTGTTTCCTTTAAATGTCCACGACACCTCCAAAGGGCTCAACGGCAACACCTGGCGTCCCTGATGTGCCCCCCTCTGCTTTTACCCCTCGTTGGTCATTTTGCAGCCCAGTTGGGGTCCTTTCTTTTGATCCATAGCCAGTTGCTGCTTCGTTCGGCAGCATCTGACAGTGATTTGACAGTTTTTCGGAAGGCCTGTCCTCGCACTCCCATTCCTTTAAGCAGCTTGGTTGTGGACGTGGCAACAAATCCTCTACACCCAATCTCAGCCGGAAGCACCTGGGCACGCCAGCCACGTTGTTCTGCCTTGGTTGCTATGTCGGAGTACTTCAGTCGCTTACGCTCATATGCCTTACCAACTGCAGCTTCCCATGGTACAGTTAATTCCAAGCAGAACAGCGACTTCTGAGAGGTTGACCACAATACCAGGTCCGGCCTGAGGTTAGTTGTAATGATCTCAGGCGGAAAGGTGAGTCTCTGGTCTAAGTCAACCTGCATTCTCCAGTCCCGGGCAGTGTCTAGGAGGGTTGCTTCCACTCTTGCAGATGGCTTTGCTGGGAGTTGTCCTGCTCTTACAAATGGGGTGGTGTTTGTGTGCCTAGGCATTGGGGGAGGGAGGCAATGTTGGTAGTTCTCCTTCCTTCCAGGGTAATTGCCAGTTGTCGTAGTACCTGGTTGTGTCTCCAAGTATAGCGGCCTTGAGACAAACTGGTTTTGCAGCCAGTGAGGATGTGTCTCAGTGTTGCAGGGGTTTGACACAGCGCACAAGAAGGATCTTCTCCAAACCATTGGTTTAGGTTTGTGGGTGTGGGAAGAACATCATAGGTGGCTCTGATGATAAAGCTGATTTGGCTTCCTTCCATCTCCCAAAGATCCTTCCATTTGAGCTTACGATGTTCCAGGTTTTCCCAGCTGGTCCATTGGCCCTGTTTGGACTGCGAGATTGCCTTTGGGCATCTGTCTGCCTCCTCTTGTTGCCGCACCTGAGCAACCACCAGCTTTCTCCTCTGGGTCGATGTTGCCTTGTGCCATGCGGGTCGACTTGTCCCAAGTCCAAACCCACCTCTTCCATGCAGCACCTGTCCTACAATAACTCCATGCCTGACAGCAGATTTTGCTTGCTGTACGGCCTCAGATGGGATCCATTTCCTCACAGTTGCCAGTCTGGGAGCAGCCACTCGGATCATGTCATCTTGCGACTCGGTCAGGGTCATGTTTAGCCTCACTTTGGTGCATTTAAACTCATCTGTGAGGCTAGAGACAGGCAATTCCAGGGCACCGTGTCCATACAAGCCGATGTTGCTGAGGCAACGCGGGAGGCCAAGCCACTTCTTGATGTATGAACTGACTGTCCTCTTCAGCTTCTCGACTTTGGTCATGGGGGATCTCGTAGACCGTTAGGGGCCACATCATGCGGGGGAGCAATCCAAACTGCAGGCACCACAGTTTCAACTTGCCAGGAAGCGAGGTCTTGTCTATGCTGACAAGGCCTTTGATGGTATCTTCCCTCAACTGATCACTCTGGTCTGCGTCTTTGTGGCTCGCATTGTACCAGCGCCCTAGGCTCTTGACTGGCAGCTCTGACACCAAAGGAATGGGTGTATCCTTGATGTGGAACCTCTGGTCCACCAGCTTTCCTTTCACGATGGATATGCTCCTGGATTTACTGGGTTTGAACTTCATCCGTGCCCATGCAATGTTGGCCTGAAGCTTTCCCAGTAGATGTTTAGTGCATGCAACGGTTGAGGTCAAGGTGGTCATGTCATCCATGTAGGCACGAATAGGAGGTAGACGATATCCGGACTGGAGACGTTCTCCTCCCACGACCCACTTGGAAGCTCAAATAATCACTTCCATTGCCATGGTGAAGGCTAGAGGGGAAATGGTACATCCAGCCATTATTCCCACTTCCAAAGATTGCCATGATGTTGTGTATTCTGTTGTTTGGATACAGAATTGCAGATCTTGGAAGTAGTTTCTCACCAGGTTTGTGATGGTATTTGGGATGTGGAAGAAGTTGAAGGCTGTCCAGATGTGAGAGTGGGGGATGGATCCGAAAGCGTTGGCTAGGTCTAGGAATAAGACGTGCAGGTCTCTTCCTTCCCTTTTGACAGATTGGATTTGGTGCCAGATCATGCTTGTATGCTCCAAGCATCCTGAGAAACCAGGTATGCCGGCTTTCTGCACAGCTGTGTCAATCAAGTTGTTTTGCTTCAGGTATGTTGTCATCCTTTTAGCAACAATGCTAAAGAAGACCTTTCCTTCCACATTCAACAGGTTGATCTGGCGGAACTGATCGATGTTTGAGGCATCCTTCTCCTTGGGGATTACCACTCCTCCTGCTCTTCGCCACGCTTTTGGGATGGTTTGCTTCATCCACATCAGCTTCAATTGCCTCCACAGAAAGCGTAAGATGTTTGGGGAGATATCCAGAGTAACAAACAATCTTCCTCACATTGCGTTAGATGGAGTTACCAGCGAACCATTCAGTTAATCATCATCACCATGCTGCCTTTCTGAAGCATGAGTAACCTTATTTCCCTTAACCAATTGAACCATTTCAGGGCATCCTGAACACAAACTAACATTATAACTGCCTGGTCACTTGAAAGACACTTTTGCTAACCATTAGCCATAAAGGCAAAGCTAAACACCGGAGTTAGCATACAGGCTAACATGCTAGATTTAGCAGCAAGTAACGTACCTCAACTGCAACATCGTACAGTGATATGCACTATTGCGAGTATTACTGTAACCGCCGCCACCATAGTCTTATGGTTACAACATACTTGTCCTTACTTGTCCAGCAGAAAAGTCCTTACAAATCCGGCAGCTCCCTCGACCTCTGAAAATGACTCTGATATTTATCCTTGTTTTCTCCCAGTAAGCGTTGCATGAGTGACGGGGGCTGCCAGCAGCGTGTGTGCGAGAATGATTGACACTTCTCAGACATTCCCCTTGGCTCTGATTGGTTGTATTGAGCCGGGAGCAGTGGATTCATGCAAATGAAATTACAGCCACTGGGTGGAGCCACAGACAGTGGATTTTTACACAGCTGAACTGTTTCTTATTCTACAGTTGCCATCCTCTACTCAGTCAAGGACTCCTTCGACCATTACTAGCTGTTCTGGCAATTTTGGTTGTAGTTAATAATAACAAACAACCACTTATAATAATGGCTTATGGCTAATTAAGAGTTGCAAACTGACATTTTAGTATCTTTTAATGAGATTGAATTATTGAATTGGCTATCTTGTCCTTTCTTCAAGTGCAAGGCTTTATTATTGGAGGCCTAATTTAACTCAAATTCCTTAATAATGTTGTGTAAAACACAGACACCTGTCTCTCTGGGTCCAGTCTGCTCTGGTTTGTGTAGGAGCCCCGCCTGCGCAAATCTCACATAGCAAGACTTGCATGTCAGCTGTTACGTTCATGGTAAACAGACAAAGGATGAGAGAAAACTAGTGCCATAGTAAATGACAGCAAAACTCAGTTCAGATTCACACAGTGCTGAAATGGGTTCACCTTAATGAGGTAAATAAAACAAATACATACATTCTGCTTTTTTACGGGGGAGTAGTTATCATAAAGAAAATTGCACATCATTTAAAACAAATTTCAGGGTGCTGAGATGAAATATAGGTGTGATTGAGCACCCCTAAAAAAGAAAAACTAAAAAAAACTAAAAAAAAAAATACTGAAGATGGTCAAACCCATCAAAATCCCCCCAAAATATACATATATAATGAAATAACTTTTAATGTGTGTTTTGTTTTTCAATGTAATTCTCTTACCAGCAAATGTTTGTTTCAGTGCCAGTAAAACTTTCTTCAAATACAAATGTTTAATACCAATGTTTCCTTTGTCAATTCAGGGCCCGTATTCACAAAGAATCTTAAGGCTAAAAGTAGCTCCTAACAGGCGAATTTAGGAGCAACTCCCAAAAATAATGGGCGTGTCAGTCGTAACTTTAGGACTCCTCATTTTTGAAAATAAGAGTTATTCACAAAACATTTTAAGCCTAAATGTAGCACCTAAGTCTGGGAGACCTTAGAAGTAGTCCAGAGGACTCCTAACTCGCTAAGACCTGGTCACAGCCGAATGTTTTGGAGACGCTAAATGACAGGGAATTATTAAAACGATGTTGGATGGACTGCGAAGGGATTGAAGTTGTAGTTGAGTTGGTGAGGGATGCAATAACATTCCCAACCAACCGAAACAATCCAATAACGCCGGAGTTAAAATGTTTGGCAACCCTCCGGTATTTGGCTACGGGGAAAATGCAGCTCTTTGCAAGGGACTAGTATTACCTGGGGACCTCAAGTGATTTAGAAATTATCCCACCACATCTTTGTTTCGTGCGGCGCATTCACAAAGGATAAGCGAAGTCTGTGTTTTAATTCAGATTTACTGACATTATCCCCCGGGGTCGATTGCACCGGAGCACTTGCTGGAGCAGCACAACGGTTAGATATGGATATTTTTAATATAATAACTAGTGAGCCTGTTGAAAGATGGAAAAATTTTCCTTACCGCATGCTGCCATGCATGTAATCTATCTAATCATCTTTCGAGATTTCGCTCTTCTGATGAGCCTCCTGAATTTGCACCCAAAATGCTGTCAAATCTTTCATTTATAATTCCCAAAGCAGCCTCCATAATTCTCGACTGGGAAAAAGGCAGAAAAAAGGTGTGGAAAACACAAAAAACCTTAAGAAAAACAAAAAAAACACCCCAAATCACAGAGATGCCAATTCGCACGGGACTAATATTATCAAATGACCTCTGTGTTTGTCAAAATATGGTAGGTAATTTGCGGTGGAATTTTTACATTACAAATTACGGACATGGCAGATTCGCACAGGATTAAGATCACAGACGACCTCCGCAATTATTACAAATTACTGGAGGTCCCCAGATTATACTAGTCCCGTGCGAATAGGTGTAGTCAATCGGAAAAAGTTGCATTCCATCAACACACAAATTGTCTTTGACGCATGTTACAATATACTGGGCATTGTTGCGAAATGGCCCGGATCAACACAGGATTCACAAATTTTAATGGAGAGTGGTTTGACGCAGCTTTTCGAGCAAATGCCGCTTTTATTGGCAATTCGCGTTTTTCATCGCAATCTTTTTTTTTGGTTGTTTTGGGGGGGGGGGGGGGGGGGGCACTTAATTCTCCTCATAAATACATTTCTTTATCCAATATATTTTCATAGGCTTTGTCATGGGCTTGTAGGCAACTTCCTTATTTTCACTTCATGCATTGCGTAGCCTAAATGACTTTTCAATGGGCTGCTCTGTCACTCAACAACCAATCATCGATGTCACCGCTTCTAAGTGCGTCCTTATAAAATGACATCATCCATAGCAACAGAGAGTTACTTCTAGTTTAGGAGTTCACTGTTTTCATGACTTAAAGTAGGTCTCAGCAGCTTTGTGAATTACTTTTAAGAAACGACTCCTACATAAAACAAAGAATTGATTTTAAAATACTTATTATTGTTTTTAAATGTTGTAATGGCTTGGCTCCCTCTTACGTTGCTGACATGCTCACCAAATACACACCAGAGAGATCCCTCAGATCATCAGATAAAGAGCTCCTCACTACACCCAGAATCAACTCCGAATCAGCTCATGGCGCTTTCAGCCACTATGGTCCCACTCTCTGGAATTCTCTTCCACATGAAATACGGTCTGCTACAACAGTGTCTTCTTTTAAAAGTAAACTAAAAACATATCTTTTTTCGCAAGCTTTTAGTTAAGTTTAAAGAGTGTATTTTATTTCTGTCTCATTTGTTTTAAGAATTTTTTATTATCATCTCCCTTTTTAAATGATGATAATAATACATTCTTGTGTGATTGTATAATGTCCTAAATGTTTGTTTCTTATGCATGAAATATTTTTATTTCATTTTATTTTATTATTTTTTTTTTTTATCCTATATGCTATTTTATGTTCTACAATGTACCTTTGTTTTAATTTCTTGAAGCACATTGAGTTTACGCTTGCCGTATGAAATGTGCTATATAAATAAATTTGACTTGACTTGACTAAAAACTTTTAGTCCGATTTAGGAGTACTCCTAACGTTAAGATTAAAGTCTTTGTGAATACGGGCCCAGGTTTATCTTTACAATGCTAAAATTGATTGTCACTGTTCTGGCTCCATAGACTTACCCTCTTAGTATAATTTACAATTTTTTCAAATTATGGAGCCTCTTTAAGGTCAGTCAGTTTATGGATATCTTGAATGAAAAGACTTTAACATTGTAAAAAGATATTTTTTACCAGGTATTGTCCAAAACAGTTGCTTATAAACTGCCGGATCATGTTTGATGGATTTACAGTCCTTGTGTTGACTTAAAATGCTAATAAAGATGCATCAATGAACTGTACAAACTTTTAGTTTGTTTAACTTAAATAACTGTAAAGCTGGTGGCTCCCTAAACTCTAATATGGCATTCCTCTTGCTGAAGATAAGTGATGATGTAGCACACAATGAGCACATTATGCCCCATCACGCTTGTAATTCTCTTTGACGGATGGAAGGAAATTCTTTGTGACGTGACACACATGCACTGCTACCCATGCCTGGATTTAATCCAGCCTCTGGAGCCACTTTTTCTGTATTGGGTTTAGGGGAAACAAGTTGAACAATTGCCTTGTGATCTACAGATCAGAACTCAGTGAATTGACTGGAATTAAACTGTTAATCTCAATTGGACTTTTTCATCCTTGACAAGACCTTTTGGGCCTCTGTCTGTTGTACTCCATCAGGGGCTAATTGTACACTTTGGAATGTGAGCTCTCCCCCTTCTTGCTCTAGGGCATATGTACATATTCTCTGTGGAATGCCGGAAAGGCATTGTTGTCGTCTTCTGAAAGGTTTCTGAGGTCTTTTAATGTTATGTTCCCAAGCCCTCTGCATAGTGTAAGTCGCAGTCGGCTAATTGCTGTAGTTGGAGTTTTCAGGGAAAGAATGGCAAGGATGTGGTCACAGTTGCATGGGATTTGTCTCGAGGGATAAAGGCATCAGTAGGCACATGGAGAATGTTGAAGAGGGATACAAAAGAAGTAGCTATGAATTAGGAACCATTACTAAATACCATGGCTGTTAAGCTGAGAGTCATTCAATTTGTTCAGGAATGTCCTCACAGTCACTCACATAGATAGAATTGTAAAAGTTCTTGACCTGCTTGTATTATTCATTATTCTTCAAGCTTGCAATTACAAAAACAAACATTACAAAACCAACCCAAAGGTGGTACACAAGAGCATATGGTAAATAAATGGCAAACACTGTAGTCATATTTAATTGTTCCACTGAACCATCCAAAAGGTAATGTTTGGAAACATTTTTGATTCAAAACCATGAATAGAGTTCTAGGTAGAGGAAAGTGTATTTACTGCAGCAACATTAGCATCAAGTGGGTTGGCCCTTGGGTTTAAATTGTGTGTTATTTTGAGGGTAACAGTAAATAGAGGTCTGTGCAAAACCTCGGTTTTGGGGCCAAGGTTTGGTATACATTCGGTACTATGGGGAAAAAAGGCAAATTTATGAATATCTTGATGAAAAGACCAGTGTCAGTTTACCTGAACAGTGTTAAATATGCTTTCTTTCCAGGTATTGTCCAAATCAGTTGCTACATGACCTCTATGTTTATTAGATTTGTGGTCACACCCCAATCAATCCATCCATTATCTCAAATCACTAATCCTTTTCAGGGTCTAAGGGTTGCGTATGTCATTTTCAATCTGGTGAAATTATCAAGGAATGAGAGGCAGCGAACTAACTCTAGTGAGTGTTGGTTGAGAGTCTCTTGCTTGTGTGTCAGCAGCGTCTTTAGAAGAAAAATTTCAACTTCTACAGAAACCGCGTGAAGCTGTCATAGTGAAAGGAGACATCTGGGGATTGACAGGCTCTGGTGTAGCCGGCTGACAGCTAGCAAACACCATAGCTGACTCATGGCTAACAGGCTGGTGGCTAGCAGCCATCTGAGAGTCACTGCTATTGAGATTGTCAACCAAAGCCATTCTGAGATCAGCCACTTCAGCAATGAATTCTGCGGCACATGGAACTGCCTTCAACCAAGGCCTATGAAGCAGTTTTCTAGTAAAATCTGCTATGGCCTGTAGCATCTCCCTCATGTCCACCTTGCCATCTAGATCATCCCATAATTTGTTCCCAATGTCTAAAAACTTTGCCCTGTAGTCTGCTGGGTCCATTACAGCTAGATTATTCTGATACGGTGTAGGTGTATTTCTGGGACCAAAATGCAGAAAACAGAGACAGGAAGTAGTGAGCAAATTATTTATTGTACCAACGGTGATCTCAGGAGGGTATGAGGAGAAGACCTGGTTTGCAGGCAGGCAGGCAAACTGCGTTGACTGGAGCCAGCAGGGAGGAACTCAGGAGAGCAGGTGAGCAGGAAACAAAGCACAATAGCGCTTGAGATTTCTGCATGAACCAACAAAGAGAAGGGAATGAGAAAAAAAAACACAGAAAACACGAAAAAACTCTTGCCGTATGGGACGCAATAATCTAGCATTGATCCAATTCAGGTGTGCCACTCTGCTGCTGCTACGCCCACAGACACACACACAGGGAAGGAGCAAGTGAGGGAGAAAGGAGGGGGGAAAGGCAGACATGCTTCCACCATAGCACCAGTGACAGTACCCCGCCTTCAAGGGAAAGCTTCCAGCTGCCCCAAAGACCAAAAACCACCAACACCAAAAAACAGAGACCAAACGAAGCCAGGGTGGTGGAGGGGGGTCTGTAGGAGGGCCAAAGTCATTTCAGGGGGAGAACAGGAGGTTGGGGTGAGGGGCAGTGACAGTTCAGGAGGCCTGCAGTGAAGGCCGAAGCCCTCTTGAGGTCTGCGGCCTAGGTGGAAGCCCACTGAGTGCCGGCATCGCTGCCAGAGGTGTCCAGAGGTGGTCGCCTCCAGAGGCCTCCAACAGAGCCTGGGACCTAGTGGAGGCCAGCAAGCAAAGGCTGAGACCCTCTGGGGGCTGGCCGGGGAAGGCTTTAATGCAGGACAATTCAGAAAGATTTGGTGCGATTTAGTGTGATGTAATACAATCTAACACAGTTCTTAACATTTGTTCAATGTAGTCATTTATTTTTCATTATAATTTAAAATAAGCTATTTCTCACTGGTTGCCTGAAATACCTCATGGAAGACCTTAAGTATTTTTGTTATTATTATTGTCACTTATGTCCACATTACTATTCTCTTCTTCTCACTTGCTGTTGATAATCACGATTGTGTTTGTGACTTTTGTAGTAGACAGACAAAAAAAAAAAAAAAACACTTCCTGCTTCAAAAACATTTTGATGTTATGAATACCATACCATCACCTCATTGCCCTGGTAATCCAGAAAATGGAGGAAAAATTTGTTCTGGCTGTAACTGTCCATCCTGATATTTTGTAACTCTCATAACAGAGACAGAAAGAAATTCAAATAAACAAATGACAATCATATTTCCAAATCCCACAGTGAAAAGTCCTGATTCTGATCTCCATTTTAATTTGTCAGTGCAGTGCATGCAATGCACTGGGTATTATTCAGCATCTATCAATATGTGAGCTGGTATTCCCCAGCCTTAACCGTCACTTCCAGCCTTCCCCCACCACTTCGTACCCCTTCTGCAGTAACTTGTTCCTCAGCCTGCCTCTACTCAGGAGAATCCCCGTGACCTAGATTCAGATGGATTTTACTGCCGGCTCCAAACCGGGTTGTTTGCACTCTGCTGCTAGTACCAAATCCACACTGTGCTCGCACATCATCGCTCTGACCCACATCTCCATGGCAACAGCTCCACAATGCCCTGATGATGCAGCAGCAGCAGCGGCTGATGAAGTGTAGCTGTACCCTCATACATATTGGTTTTACTCCCCACCCCCTTTACTCTCACTCACCATGCACAGCCCTGCATGCTGAAGAGGGGACTATCAAACACAGATATGAAGATGTATTGTCTTTCTTGCCTCTTTTCAAGTCTTTTCACCAGTGATTGAAAGGATAGAGTTCTCTTGTCTGTGCCTCCTTTAAGCCACACTGGTGACTCCCGATGCTCCACCCATCCTGTGCCATATGCTCCCATAATTCACTGCCAGTTGCTTTTTTCGCCCCACGTGTTGAGTTGCCCTGTCAGGGGTCTGCTCACTTTCTGTTTTGATCATTGTATTGTTCATGGTTAATCCAAACAACACTCATGATTATAACATTTCAAACAGGTCAAAGTGTTGTGTGTGATAGTTCGCTGGAGTTGATTCAGAAATTTATTCTGAGGCAGGTAATGGAATATAAACAGCGACATTACCAGGTTTTGCTGCAAGTTTTTCAACCCTAACACAAAAGAGAGTTGGCTGTTTGGGTGTACAAAGTTCCCTGTATCCGTGTCCCTGTCTCTTGCCAACAGTCCCTGTCCCTTGCCAACAGAAATCCCTCCTCTTGATTTTATTACAATAACGCACTGTCACTTCACATTTATACTGGGTGAAACCTACTATGCCAACTGCCACCACCCTGCTCAGATAACACCAGTGACAATCAGCAGTCTGTCTGTTCGTCTCTGGTTACCTGCTGGGGCAGTTTATAATATGGCAAATAGCCAAACGGTAGCTGCCAGACAGACTCCCAGGACAGGCAGATCCCACCCTAATATTCTGTAACCCGTTAGTCTAGTGCTAAAACTATTGTGCTGCAAAGGCCGGTCCTTTGCCAGTCAGGTGAAAACTCGTCAGTGTCATCAGTTATGTCCCTTGCCAACTGAAGCAGGAAGAGCTGGTGGAATAATGTTGTTGTAGATCTTATAAGATTCAAGGATTGTTGAATACCTTGATGGTTGAAAGACTCAAAACAATGTGTTGTTAAATAAGTGCTGAATGAAGCTGAAGTCCACTGAACTATTGACCAAAAAAAAAAAAAAACCCCTGGGAGAGTTAAAAGGCTGCCTGTTACAAAGCTAAAGGTCAAAACAGAAAAAGTGTTTCCGACCCAGCCAGAGCCAGAGAGGTTAATAATCTGCTTCATTATCTTCTGCTTTGTTATATTTCTGGCAGATTAGATGACTGCTGACTTAACTCATTTTATGTATGTCAAAAAAGTTATATTCTGATTAAATGCTTAGGGGGATGTCATAGCACATCTTACTGAATCATTTTTATTAGCGACCATTACAGTAAGTTGGAAACTCTATGATTTTGATCTTTGGAGAAATATTGTCCATCTAACCACAGCTAGTGTCTTTGAGTATTGATACAGTATATATCTTGCGTCTTTTGTGGATGCGGAAAAAGGCAAAGGTAGTTTAATAGTGATAGTCAAAGTCTAACAATGCTCCACGTTCCACCATTTTCCACATTACATGATTATACACAGAGATTGCAGCCTCATCTTCTTTCCCAGAAGGATCCCTTGGTCTTATGGCATACTGAAAAAGTTCCCAAATAATAATAATTTCCCATACAGAAAGTCCCTATATGCTTATCTCAATTTTATTGTCAAATGCTGAAAAGTTAAAGATCCAGTTTGTTTCTTAAAAGAAATGAAGTGGCTTTAGGCGGAACGATCACAATTATTACCCACAAATTGCAGCAAAAAGAGCTGTTATTGTGAGAGTTAATGTGATGCAGTCTGCCTGTACTGGCTGATAACTCGAGTGCAGCTGTTTGCTTCAGTCAGCATGTGAAATGAGATTCTTCTCAGTGGTGTAATACTGAACTCTTTTCAGCCCAGTACTTGCTCACACCTTTTTTTCATGTACTAGGAAAATCACAGTGACTCCATGTGAACGCTCTCACACACATACCCTATCCCTGGCCTTAAGGTCATTGGTCTGATATTCCATCTCAGTGCCCTTTCTCTGCCCAAACAAACATAGCTAGTCTGTCAGCCTTATTCCATGGCAACCAGAGAAATAAAGGTGCACACAACAAAGACAAGAAGAAAACATTATGTGTCAGGTATCAACCTCCCCGGAGTGAATGTACTCATGCCATCAGTTGTGTCATGAACCCTGAAGAGAGGTTGGACCCACATTTTCAGTACAATCTCTGAAACTGATCCTCAAGACTAACTTTGAGCCCAAGGCCCTGAACAAGATCTCCTAAGATTTGTGTCCACTACTTAACATCATCTGCTACACAAACTTTCATATTTAAATCATTATTCTAATTCATTACAATTAAGGTCCTTTTTTTATCTCATGCATTTAGTTGTGATAACATTGTACTCATGCACATGTTTAAGGGAATCTGGCCATATATATGTTTTTTTAAATAATTACATTTTAACACAAGTTCAGGATAACCAGAAGACCTGTACACTCTATGACTTTACTTTTTTTTCTGACCCATATCATCCCTACATATTTGAGACACATACTGTGCAAGTTACCAATCATAATTGCCCAAATTATGAAAATAAAACATCAATCTGACATCAATCTGTAAATGTCAGATGTTTTTTTTTTTTTAAACAAGCACCTATGTCTTTTTGGGTGGTCGCATACTTGGGGTGTTACTAAGGGTGACTTCATTCACCAACATAAAAAGTAGGATTGGAGATTGTTAAATTGATTTATCTGAGAATAAGGTACACTCTGGAAGGATTTGAGGAGTCAAACTCAAATTTAATTTCCATTTGTGACAGTGTTGTTTCCATTTTTGGTTGTTTATTGCTCAAATGGTGTTTTTTTATTTTTAACTTTTGCTTTTCAAAGCATAAAACCAATGATATATTGATCTTTAAAGAAGATTTTAGGGATGAGCAACGATTGTCAAATATTGGAATTGTTATTAACAAAATCTAATAATGTCTTATGCTACAGTCACCTGTCTACTATCAGATGCACGTACAATCAAAATGACTGATGACAGCTGGAGTGTTATTGAGGAGCTCATACCTATGCAACCTTCACTGAAATGTGCTACCAATGCGTTGTGTGGTGAATTCGGAGAATTCATCTCAAGGGGTTACCCAGTTAAATCAACTCTGCTATCAAAAGAAATCCAGGGATAGTCCCCCAAAGTGTCTCTGTTTAAGGGCACTGTAGCCGCTTTGCTGGAGTGGGCGACTTGCATCTGCAGGTGTTAACAGCACTCCTAAGGTTGCACACAATGCATTCTTCCTGGATCCGAGGCAAAAACATCTGGGCCCGTATTCACAAAGAATCTTAAGGCTAAAAGTAGCTCCTAACAGGCGAATTTAGGAGCAACTCCTAAAAATAATGGGCGTGTCAGTCGTAACTTTAGGAATGCTAATTTTTTAAACTAAGAGTTATTCACAAAACATTTTAGGCCCAAAAGTAGCACCTATGTCTGGGAGACCTTATAAGTAGTCCAGAGGACTCCTAACTCGCTAAGACCTAGTCACAAAAAGTCCCAAAATGGCTGAAGTCAATCCAGGACTGAATATTTTGGAGACGCTAAATGATGGGGAATTATTAAAACGATATCGGATGGACCGCGAAGGGATCGAAGTTGTGGTTCAGTTAGTGAGGGACGCAATAACTTCCCCAACGAACCGAAACAATCCAATAAGCCGGAGTTAAAATGCTTGGCAACACTCCGGTATTTGGCTACGAGGAAAATGCAGCTCTGCAACGCGGATAATTTAGGAATATCACAGCCATCAGTAAGCCGCTCTATTTACCAAACCATCAACGCGCTCTGTAGACCCCATATAATCCGTCAGTTTATCCGGTTTCCTTTGGACAATCGCCAGCAACAAAAAATCTAAGCCAAATTCATGGAAATTGCAGGTATACCCGGTGTGATCGGTGCCATTGATGGGACAAAATAATTGCACCTTCTCAGGATGAAGACGTCTTTGTCAATCGGAAAAAGTTTCATTCCATCAACACGCAAATTGTCTTTGACGCACATTACAATATACTGGACATTGTTGCGAAATGGCCCGGATCAACACACGATTCCCAAATTTTAATGGAAAGTGGATTGATGCAGCTTTTCGAGAGGCACCATGTACCAGTTGGATGTCACTTGCTTGGGGACAGTGGGTATCCATGCAAAAGGTGGCTCCTGACACCTTACCTCAATCCACAGCTGGGACCACAGTTCAGCTATAACAGGTAGGTTGTGATGACTGTACAGCATTTAGGCTATTTACTAGTCATACAATTCTATACCCTGACTTAAAGACTACATACACAATTAACAATGTTTTGGGTTTCTTGGTGTATTTTAGAGCACACAAGAGGACACGCAGTGTTGTGGAGAGAGGAATTGGCCAAATGAAACGCAGATTTCATGTGCTACACAGTGAAATCAGACTGAGCCCAGAGAGAGCCAGCAGAGTTATCACTGTGTGTGGTATTCTTCACAACATTTGCCAACAAAGGAATATCCCACAGCCAGAGGATGATAGTGATGATGATGATGGTGATGATGATAATGACAACGTGTTCCACTTGGATGAAGTGGAACAAAGTGGACTGGCATACAGGGATCACTTTGTGAATACACAATGGTAAGAACAAATTATATAAAATACAGCAAACCACATGAATCCAAAGCCATTTATTCATTTTTCATTTTCTCTATTAGTAAACTGTAATATTCACTCTTCAATTTCACGAACTTCTCTTTTTCTTTCTTTCCAGCTTAATTTTTTTCTCCATCAGGGGTGAGGAAGTGGCACCTGCAGCAGAAAGGAGAGGGGAGGCAGGAGGTGACAGAGGCCCACAGCCACTGGAGGGAGGTGCTGCAGCTGGAAGAGGAGCTGCAAGAAGAGGAAGAGCACATGGAGGTGGAGGTGGAGGAGGAGAACATGGAAGAGGAGGATGTGGGAGAGGAAGAGGGGCGGCTGGGAGAGGAAGAGGGGCGGCTGGGAGAGGAAGTGGGGAGGCTGGGAGAGGAAGAGGGGAGGCTGGGAGAGGAAGAGGGGCGGCTGGTAGAGGAAGAGGGGGGCCTGCAGCTTCTGGGTGTTGATCCTCCCTGGGGAGAGATATTGTAATTAGGATCCTTATTTGTGAACACCTTTTTGGGAGTTGGGTGTAATTTCATTGAATATCACTATGCATAAATTTTAGTGTCTGATTATTGCATAATGCTTACCCCTCTATCTCTGACAATAACAGCATAGCTGCATCAGATGCACCCTCAACACCAGTTGTACTGATGTCTGACCCCAGCACGCTGTACACCACTGACAAGACTGGGGACAAAGGCTTTGGTGCTAAACCTGCTCCTGTCCATATAAAATTTCAATGATATGTAAAACATAGGCTACCTTACATTTAAACATCTTCGTATCAAAATAGCACTTTGGATACAAAGATTATTTTGTATTTGGCTTTTGTAAATTGCATTGTAAATTAGCAATGTTAATTCCCACCTGTTTTCTCAATGTCTCGTTTGTAGGCTGCAATCTCAGCCCTCGAATGAGATTGCAGCAAATACCATCGTTTCTCGCAGTCGTCTGCTGAACGCGATACTGCTGGGAACGCAGCGTTGATGTTGAAGCTGATGCTTTCCCATGCGTCCCGCTTTGCTTTGCTTGTTACCCCGGAGCCAAATTTACCCTTGATCGTGTGTCTAAATTCAAGCACCAACTGGGCCAGGAGTAATTCTCCTCATAAATACATTTCTTTTTGGCCTTTCATGGCTTTATTGATAGAACAGCTGAAGATATGACATGAAACAGGGAGAGGGGGAGCGACATGCAACAAAGGGACCCAGGCCGGGAGTCGAACCCGGGTCCGCTGCAGAGCCTCGGCACATGGGACGCGCGCTCTACCCACTGAGCTAAACGGCACCCCGTAAAGACATTTCTTTATCCAATATCTTTTCATAGGCTTTGTCATGGGCTTGTAGGAAACTTCCTTATGTTCACTTCATGCATTGCGTAGTCTAAATTATTCTCAATGGGCTGCCCAGTCACTCAACAACCAATCACCGTTGTCACCGCTTCTAAGTGTGTCCTTATAAAATGGCGTCATCCATAGCAACAGAGAGTTACTTCTAGTTTAGGAGTTCACTGTTAGTCTTTCATAACTAAAAGTAGGTCTCAGCGGCTTTGTGAATTACTTTTAAGTAACGACTCCTACATAAAAAATTTTAGTCCGATTTAGGAGTACTCCTAACGTTAAGATTAGTTAGGACACAGTAGTGTCCAGGCAAAGGTGTGTGATCTCCTCTTGAGCAGCTCCGAGGGCATGAAGGAAATGGTTTCAGTTGGATCACATGAAAAAAACACAGTTTACAATTCAATGAATATGAAATACTGTAGGTTAACGTTAGCAAAGGATGTCTGGTCGCATTGTAACATGCGCAGGGCCGTTTCTTGCTATATGCGGACTATGCGGGTGCACAGGGGGCCCGCGCTACTAGGGGGCCCCCTCAAGTTGCAAGTCCGGTCTCAATATCTGAGGAGTGACCCGACGGAAAAGGTGTGAAAAGTACCTGGCACCTGGCCTGCTGATTGGTCAGATCTGCTCTCTACCAATTGGTCATTTCTGGTGTCTATTGCGCCCTGTTGCTATGATGACCAGTACAACTAAGCTAGGAGAGGCGAGGCAAGTTGCACTGAGCCGCCTGATGTCCGCCAGATGTCTGTCATGTCTGCTGTATCCTCGTCCAGAGGGAGCTGCTGGTCCGTCATAGACCTCCTCTGATGTTGAATATTTGCCACGTAACTACTACGTAATTACTTTAGGATTATTTTTATGATTAATTTATCAATGTTTGTGTTCTCAGTTTCTAGGTCTCTAATGTGAAGTGTGCTAAACAACAGACTATACACATTAGGCCTATCGTGCATTAGTATGGACTATTGTGTGGCAATAGTGTGGCAGTGGATTATTGTTCTGAGTGGATTATTGTTAACCCTACTGAGCTAGTTGCATCTTTCTTCACCACATTTATTAGAATATTTATTGTGACAATATAATTTGAACACATTTGCCTACATTCCTACAGTTTAGCTATGTTGTTGATGTATTACTTTGTTTTATTCAAAAGAATGACAATAACACAAATTAAAGCAAATTTAAAGTAAACTATACTATATATGATCTTTAGTTCTTCCCACAGAATATAAATTAAGACCAGATCATCAGTTAGGCACAAGTAGGCCACTGTGAAATATACAAAAAAATATTCCTTTAGTATCACAAAGTGTTAATCACTAATTTATCTTGGCTTATAACTCTAACAAGTACAAAGTGTTGAAAACTGCTTAAAATGAGGACTTTGAAATTGGGTGCATGCTTTAAAGGGACATTTTACTGTATATTGCAAAGTTTAATATAAAAACAGAATATGTTCTGCATTAGTGTAACATAACTCAATTATATAATATGGATATTTGCTTAGGATCTACTGCTTGGTAACCTGAGGAGTTTTGTCTTTGCAGGAGCAATTCTGAAATATTTTGTAGCCGCGGGCCAGGAAGCAGCACGGCCGCCTTCAGCACCACCAGAGCAGGATGGGGGTCGAGAAGCAGGCTGCCTAAATCTGACCGCTCCGAGACCCCAAGACCAAGAGAGAGATTTACTGATACTGTAGCATATTCACAATGTCCAAAAGACTGAAACCATCCAGCGCCCAGTGAAAGAAAATAAGGAAAATGTGAAGAAGATAGAGGTACAGTGATGTCAATGTGATGAAGTGAATGAATGAATAGTTTTTGGAGCAGAGTGTTAACTTGCTAGCTTACTTCGGACGATAGTATAATTGTTTAATAATCAATAAATAACTGAGTATACGTGTGTTAATGTTACTCCACCTTAATTTCATCAGGGACATTTGGAAAGTTAACATTAGGCCTGTTCAGGTGTTATTTCAATGAGTTGGCTGTGTTTCCTGCTTGTATGTCAGTTAAAGTGAAACTCTCGCCAAAATGCAACCTAGGTTTTTTTGTGAATTTATATGAGTCAAACCTTCATGTAAAAGCATAATTATGACAAAAGAGGCACTTTTTAGATTTACCGCATTTTCGTTTTCGGGTCAAACTCATTTTCAATGGGAGTGCTACGGGCACTTTTACAATCGCATCAAAATCTCTATTTATAAAACACTAAGAAGGCTCGACACAACATGAAACTTTGCTCGTAGTATCACCAGGGTCTCTACACATGAACACGAGCATTGAGAACATTGTTTGTGTACACAGAGTTTACTAAAAAGAAAGTTTACGAACAACTAACTTTAGCATATGCTTGTTCTGCTAGCCACCATCCTGCCAGCCGAGAGGTGTCGATTTCTGAATGCGACTTAACATGGAGGACAGTTCAGGTGGACTGCTCCTAAAGCTTAGTTCCATATAAATGCATGGACAATTTGTTGTTTTGTCGTTAGCAAAAAACAATGTTGACCTTAAAAGGAAAAAAGGAGCCTCATATAAGTAACAATACTAAAGTCAAAAGCTGGAAAAGTCTTGTGAGATATCACGTGGATAGTTTTTTGCCGGAAGACATTAGTTCCACCTTAACTCTCCTCCATTTTACGTCGCATTTGGAAATCAACACTTCTCCACTGGCAGGACGCCTGAGAAAACTGACAGATTGGTGGGAATTCAGGAAAAACATTCTAAATTGTAAGCAGTCCAGTTGGATAACATTTCCTCAAGGAAAAGACAAGGGGCCTCATTTATAAAACTCTGCAGAGAATGCACAGGACACTGACTGGCGCTGCAGTATATATACTTTTACTAAAGACTCAGACTCAACACTTGACAAAGACAAACCCAAACGGCAGAGGGGTTAATAATTTTCTCAATTTCATAAGGTCCAGTGAGATGAGGAGCAAGCACATGAGTCCATTAGGCAGGGTACGGCATGGGAAGAGAGCCACACCTTCTGCCCTGGCTGATAGTGAGGAGCGAGAGAACAATGTAGGTCAGTCAGGTGCCAGTTACGGAGCGATGAGTGAGTAAGAGCAGGATAAGTGGTCCTCAAAACCTCCTGACAATGGTGGAGATGAGTCTGGATAGACAGGACATCCATGTCTTCTTCCTGAGCAGGGAAAAGGGGGAGCTGAGACATGAGCAGCCATGAATGGGGACATACCTGTGGCCAAAATGGTGAGAGAGTTGTGGCATATTCAATCCAGAGGAGATTGGAACTCCAGAAGGAGGGGTGTCGGCAGTGGTGCACCAGAGGACTGTCTCCAGGTCCTGGCGTCAGGAGAAGAAAGCACAGGGACAGAAACACGCAGCATGTCACGGAGAATGTCGTTTATGAGGGCTTGAAACACTACAGGGGCATTAGTCAGACCAAAAGGCATAAACACATACTTGAAGTGACTAATTGGTGTGTTGAAGGCTGTCTTCCATTAATCTTCCTCTCTGATTCAGACAAGGTGGTAGGCGTTGCAGAGGTCCTGTTTAGTGAAGATTTTGTGCATGACAGGGGGTTTGGAAGGAGGGATCGATTAGAGGGAGAGGATACTTGTTCTTGTGGTTGTTCTCCTGTTATGTTCTTTAATCCATGGTAATTGATGCAAGGTTGTAGACAACAGAAAAGGATACAGCTGAACGGAAACCCTGTCAAAAGGCTCAAAGGCATATAGCAGCCTCCTGGCCCTGCACTGGAAAGTCAAAAACCTTATGCACCTCAAAAACCAAAATAGAATAGCAATTAAATGTGCCCTCCCACAAAGCTGTAACCCACTGAGCTGCCATTACCCTTAACATATTCATAACGTAAGCTATGCATGACCTGATCTGTGGGGTAACTAGAGGGCTGCTTTTAAAACACTAGAGAACATTTGAGTAGGAAGCAGCCACAGGTGCCCAGATGCTCTGGAGGGGGAACAAAGGGCTCTCTGGTTGAAGGAGAGGGAGGTTGAGCGGGAGGAATCGATGGGAAATTACTAACAGGCGCAGGCGAAGCAGCGGGTGGTGTGACCAGCTGAGTCGAGAGCTGATTGAGTTGAGCACTGAGTAGGGTGATGTTAGTGCTGAGACCATGCAGAAAATCCATTACATTAAGGGAGCATTTGCATGTTTTCCAAGAAGCACTCCTTGTACGCTGAGGGCTTGATCAAGTGTGAATGGGTCTGCTGAGTCAATGTTGCTCTGTTACAATTTGTAGGCTGGTATTTTGGACCCATACGTGGACACCAAGACAAGGGGAATGGTTTAAAGTAATTTATTGGTTTACTTGGGAGAACGGGTTGTAGGTAGTGGGGCAGGTGACTGGCACAAGAGGTGATGTAGCTGAAGCTCACGATACTGGAAGGCAGAGGCTGAGGTGGAGGCAAAGGTCAGTGAGACGCATGTGGGTCTACAAAGGAGTTTTTCTTGTGGCAGAGGTGCAGCACACTGAGTGGCAGAGTGGCTGTGTAGCTGGAGCTTGGAGATTGCATGGGCTCTGGGAATGATGAGTAGGATTAATCACAAGATTCAAGTCTCACCAGAGCAGAAGGTCACCATTAGAAACACAAGTTGTTTAGCAATGAATACCACAGCGACAATCGGAAACAATCTGGGAGACTGGAGTATTTACTTAAGCTGGCGGTGATGATTAGATGGGCTGCTGGTGTGTGAGAGGCAGGAACAAAACCAGGGCAAACCAGGGCAGCAGAGAGTGTCATGATTTTTGACTTTGTGTGGTGTTTTTTCTGTGCTTTGTGCTTGTGTTTTGTGTTCTTGCTTATTTTCCAATTAAGAACGTATTTCTAAGTTTTGCTTGATTCAATAGAAATTACGGATATTACGTCATATTGATGTACTTAGCTCATTACTGTCTTTTTATACTATATGATAAAGATAAATGATATTAATTATAATTTTAGCCTAATTTGGCACAAATAATGACTCATTAGGTTTTTATTAGATTATAGGGTATGACTGTATGTTGACCGTCTAATAAAGATCTTATTAGTTCACTCTAAAATAAAGTGCGACCAAGTTGTGTCGGAATTCCTCACAAAGACCAAAGCTATCTGACTGCCAACATAAATGTACATGTCTATGCCAACAAGAGGAAATGACTTGTAGTCTGTTGTACTAATCATGTATTTTTTTTTAATGATTGATGAAACTACTCGATGAAAAACAGAGCAAACTAGCCACTTGCTACTGTGGATCTCACATAGATGTCTCATCACATGGTCAGAATACAAATAGTGAATGTTGGCCTCTTTGGGGAGGATCACCACAAACACCAAACATCACATATTGAAAAGGAAGATGTTTAACTTGCTTCAACCACTTCACATGGAGTTGACAGCCTGTCCAGTGCTCTCAGAGTAGGGCAATCCAATAACAGGAGCAACTTCAGAAATATTCTATTCTAATATTTCTGTTTGGCTAACTTTGTAGTTAACTATTATCTATTTACAAACATAACATTTATTTGGAGGAGTGTTTCTGGCCAGCTCATGAATGCAAGTCCATCCTGCAAGTCCTACTTTTAGCTTTGCTTGACTCTTCATCAACTCCTCACTAAAATGTTGGGCTCTTAAGCTGCTAAATGCTGAACTATGTCCAGCAACTTCTTGCTAACTCTGTTTGCTCCGTGGTGCAGGACAGGTAGTATCAGAGGTTTTTGCCTAATAAAGCTGGGCCTGTAAATAGGGTTGATGAGAGTGCTGCGACTGAAACAGCAAATTAGCAGGCTGGAAAACTAAAACAATGGGCTAAAAGAGGCTGATAAGCGCCACAAAGCTGACAGGAAATGCATTGTAGGCATTTTGTCTCTGTGCGTTCCTCTCTATGGGTGGCCCATATCACATAACTACGGAGCCCCGGACATGACATGGTCAAAAAAATAAATAAATTGTGGCCACAATATAGCTATAACGTGCGCACGAAAGACTCATTCGTGGCCACTAAATAAGTATAACGTGTGCACGAAATACTAATTCGTGGCCACGAAGTAGGTATAATGTGCACACAAACTAATAATAATATCATTCCTGGACAGCTGGGTAAGCAAATTGAGTGCACCTTCTCTATGGTCTCAGGTAGAGGCAGAGGGGCTACAGCTACACGATGGAAAGGGATAACGTTAGTATGATTGAATTTTATTTTAGGCTGGGAATGAGCTACAAAGATATTCTGAAAAGCCTGGCATTGCAAGGAACCATCATTAATGAGAGGAATTTAAACAGTCCAGGTGGGAGAGCTGGTGGGGAACACAGGAACACGGCATTTCTATCAGGAAAGAAGACGTCAGGATCCTCCTCTCTCTACTGGACCCCATCGGTTCCCAAGTTCGCCACACCAGACGTCTCAGAAGGAGGCAATATTCTGCTCGGGGACTGAATATTTTGCTCGGGGACAAACTGAAGCCATATGGGACATGCATTAATGGCTGCATCGACGGGTTCTCACGCAACATCATTTGGCTGCGGGCCGCCCTCACTAATAGCGACCCAAATGTTATCGATGGAGGCTGCCCCAGGCTCGTACAAACTGACATGGGCACTGAGAACATGGTGGTCAGAGACATTCAGCGGTATTTATGGAGAAACGACATGGATGACAGAGCAGCGGAGAGGAGCTACATCACAGGGGCAAGTACCGCGAACCAGAGAATTGAGAGCTGGTGGGGAGTTGATGAGAAAAGGAAGGAATCGAACCCTGGATCACGCTTCTAGCAGAACTGAAGGATGAGGGAGTCTTTACTGGTGATTTTGTTGACAAAACTCTGTCACAGTTCTGTTTCATGCCAGTTGTTCAGGTAAATAGCCCATATTATGATCACATCAAGAAACCCAGAAACTGTACCATCAACACTGCATTACCTTCATGTAATCTTAGAGATTTAAGCCACTGTGAGTTTATATTTATTTAATGAATGAATGAATGAATGAGTGATATATTGATTCTTTAAACTGTTGTGAAAATAAGACACATCACAATGCAATTTAAGCTACTTTTATTTTCTTAACACAAACTTTTGTTTTTCTTCTGCAAAGGCAGAGAATAAAGAGGACTATATTTCATATTTTAAAATGCAATGTATGCCAGCTGTGACTTCGTTCGTTCTTGTTCCTTCAACAGGAGGTATTAAATGACATCCGGGGTGTTTGGAATGCTCACCGTATAAGGCCCTCCAAGAACACCAACGTGCCCAGTGGGATACCTGATGTCATGTACATGGCGCCTCACCTTACGGGTGCAGAAGACTGCCTTGTTCCACTGACTGAAGATTTGACCACATGTAAAGACAGCTGCACATTTTTAAGTTCAGTCCCATGTGATGTGGACGTGTTTGATTTGTGCACAATAATAATGGAAGAATCAAGCTTGGAGTTCCCATCTACCATGTCCCAGGCAATTGATTTGTATTTTCATCTGAGGGAAGCGGTTCATCCACAGTTATTAGAGGCAATTTAAAGGGACAAAATCGTGTAGTACATTTGGTACTTTAGTACATGTTTTTACAGCATAATGTACATATTACTTTTCATATTTGTGAGATTATCTTTGTTGTAACAAAAATAATAATCAGAAAAGACTGTATAACTTACTGTTTTCAGTATTGATAGCTATTGATAGCTAGAAAATAAGATAAGTTTGACTCCAATAGTTGGACAAGTTAGACAAAATGAATCATTTTGGGCTAGAGTCATTATCCTTCAATTAATATTAAACTTGTCAAACTGTAAAGGCTTCAAAAGTTGTTCATAACAAAGTTTGGTTGTTACATTTTTCACCTAAATGGTAACACAAACAAATGTATCCATCTCTAACAAGGACAATAGCACCCTGGACAGCAACCACACAGACTGGCAACGACATCTTAAATCTAATGTTATGATCAGTTAGACAAGAAATAGGCTACTGTATAGTATCATTATGATGGTTGTGTATGTTTCCTGAGCGGGTGGAAGAGATAAAAACAATCCAATGTTTGATAAAGAATTGTGTCTTCCGTTACCAATCACAGCACACTTCTAACACTAGAAAGTGAGGTGTAAAATAACTGTGGGTGGTGTCATTATAATTGTTCAAGTGTAAAGCTGTATAGAATGTAACAGAGAGGACATCAACATTTTGTACAAACTTGAATGGTTTACTGGTTTTTTTCAAAATACGTCATAGTCAAACATAGAACAGATTGTATGTTGTACATAATAACAGGATAAGAACAGTTTTCAAACCTCCTGTTAGTCATCTTTATACTGATAGTTACAAAATATTGCTATTTAAACTTCTTTAAAGTGTAAACAACTAATGTAAACAACTCACTTATTTTTAAACAACTTGAAAACATCAGTCAAGGCTCACATTCTTGTTTCTACTGGGGTTGCTACAAACAACTGTAATAATAATACAAACATGCTTAATCAATTGGATTTTGGTATTTGAAGTGGAGCTGTACTTGTGCCTAGTCAGTGTATCTGCAATAGACAGCGCTCAGCACTCTCCCAGTTTGTAGAAATGTAACTGTACGCTATATTTGGTATATTTTCAGCTCTTCACCTGCTCATAAAGTAGTCGTTTCTTTTGACACTAACTGTAATACAGTGTGCAGCAGGCGGGTGTAGGAATACAGGAGTTCTATGGTTACTGTCAAAAGAAACGGCTGTTTTCCCACCAGTTGAAGCACTGAAAATATTCCAAATATAGTGTACAGGTAACTTGGTGTATTCTTTTGAGGTGGGATTTCTTTTAGGTGACTAAAATATGTTTTGTTGCTGTGTTGCTTGTCCCTGTCCCCATTGCTCTGCTTCTGTAAACTGGGAGAGTGCTGAGTGCTGTCTACTGCAGGTAATACACTGACTAAGCATACGTACCTCATACAACCCCACTTCAAAAACCTGAACTATCCCTTTAAGATTACCATTGTGAAAGAAAACAGCAGCCACTTTAAAAGCAGATGAAATAAAATGCCCAACATAAAAAATCCACAACGGGCTACATAGTGAAATAACAAAACCATCCAGTCTAGCAAGGTGCTGTCACATCCTTCATGTTATTGTTTGTATTGTTACCTACACCACATCCATTACCCACATTGAGCTTGAGAGAATGTTGTTAAATTCGCTGCGAAAATCTGGATAGCTGTAGTAACCAATGGGCAGCTTTAGCACACATCCACGTGTGGGACTGTGGTCTGTGGAGGAAACCTGGGATTTTTATGAACTCAGTTAGTATGGCCTTATCCAAGAGGTCAGATCCTGTACAGGAGCGCAGGAAAAGCTGAAGATGGTTGCAATCAATTTCCCCAATATACCTTTTCAGGTAACGATAAACTGTTGACTGGGCTGCTGTCATCTCCTCTGGAAAGTTAAGAAGCCCCTTCACTGTTTTTGCAGTTGGTTTTTTTGTGCAATGAAATGATGCAGTCCTTCTTGTGGTAGTAAACCAGCTACAGAACTCACAACAGGATGCCAGCACTTAATTACATACATTGGGGCCTGAACGATCACTTTGTGTCCAATCTGTGCCAAAACAGGGAGCAGTGTGTCCTTGGTAGGGACTTGCTCGCATTCATGTGCATCGAGTACATCCAGGAATTCATCTGTGTCCACTGAATTAAAGTCCCCAAAGCCTTCAGAAGGACAGATCTTTCTTCTTGTGATACGTACAGCAAAAGGGAATCCTTGAAACTACTGGTTGTCGAGCCATACAGCACCTCCTTCAGAAATGGTATTGCAAGTTTCACTGGGAAGTAACCAGCTTGTTTCCACCCTACTACAAATACTGTAGCTACAGCCTGCCATTCTTCACACTGAAAGTCATGCCTGATGAAGGGGACTTTCACCTCAACTCCCAGTGTGCAGCTGTCAAAGAAATCCATCCAAAATTCTGTAAGGCAGTCTCGAAAAAACATCACTTCCTTCCCCCTGTTCAAGCTCTCCATTTGGTAGACACATTTTGATGTTGACCTCAGATGCAATAATTTGTGGGTCCTTGAAGGCACTGATTAAGTCAGTGAGACAGTGACCTCTTCTTACAATCAGCGTTACAGTACAAGATTGTGGTTCAGGAAGTGCTTGGGCTGGAACATTGGCCTCCCCTGCAAGCACCGGTGACTGATCCACTGAGCTGCATCATCCTCTTTTTCTGGAAAGAGTGTTTCAAGGTTTGTTTCATCCACAGTTACTCCGAGACGGTCATCCCCGTTTAATGTGTCGTTGAGTTCCAAATATCCACTGGAGGCTGTTCTGTTCATTGTCAGTGAGATCTACCACTGAGGTGGAAGTTGAAGTTTGCGATCCATCGAAAATTCTCGCAGCCTAGCATCCATAGTTGACCTCTAAACCACAGGAAAACAAAATTAATTAACAAGTAGCTTTAAAAAGTAGTAGATTTTCCATATTTTAGATCTATTATTCCAAATCACCTATTGCCCCAAGTCCCCGCTATTATTATCATCTTGCAAAAAAGCAACACTGTTGCTGCAAATACAGTGTAAATTCATATATTTATTTTACCACTTGGAGCACCCTCAATGCCTCCCGTTTATTTCTGGTGACTGCTGCACAGTGTAGAGCTCTGCAACTTTAAACTTAATGCAGCTGATTTAAACATTATACTGAAGAACTGACTTTAGCTCTGACACTGTCCCATGAAATCACTTTAGTCTTTGGCAAATCAAAGTGAAATGATTTTTATTGATCAGATATTATCTGTGGTAATAATAGATTGAGCAATGTTCTAATCAGTTTTCTATTAGCAGTGTAAAACAAACTTAAGCAAATCAGGACCAAGCATAAAAACATCATCAAAGTGTTAACATAATGGTTTAAAGGGATTATAGCACATTTTATATGTAGGTAAACGTCAGATTGATCAATAATACAGTGACCTTTTAATCTTCTGTGATTTTATTGAAGGACAAATGTCCAGAGAGCACTACAGACACCTTCAGCAGTTCAGTCAGAGCAACAACAACCTGCAAATCAATACAAACTAGATTCTGATCACTGATAGGCTATAGGTTCCCTTGGCAACGTGATACATACATAGAGCGATACTGTAACTGCACGGCTGTGTTCGGTGGCATCATTAAAGGCTGCGGCTCATATAGCCTCTGTGTTCCCTCTGCTGAGAGTCTGACACACATGATGCTACTTTCAAAGGAGATGATCAGTTTTTAGCTGATTTCAAGCTGAAACTCTTAACAGAATTTGGTCCGGACCAGGTTAGGTCTGCAGCATAAGCTAGCATGGTGATCTAGCCAGGTTAACAGAGAGACACCTTCGTGACACGGGAAAAAAACATACCTCGCTCAGTAGTTCTTAGTAATCCTCAACTCTACTTGAAAAGTGCACTGATGTGGGTGCAAGGCTGCAGCTCCTGCAGACACAAATGAGTTTACGGCTACACATTAGCACAACAAAACAACGTGTAGTAACAGGATGAGGATAAAACGTGTAAGTGAGGTGAGACGTCAGCAGATACCCAGGCTACCCGTTGTAACAAAGTATCAAACATAGGCCTAATTACATAATTGTCTAAATGCGGGATAACAAGATATTGATGAGAACAGAATAAGAAAAGACACACACCTACATCATGTAGGCTATTGGTGTTTCTAGAGAAGGTGCGCTCGTTTTGCTTACCCAGCTGTCCAGGAATGATATTAAATATTACTAATTGTTATTTCGTGAGCACATTATAACTACTTCGTGGCCACAAATTTGTATTTTGTGCGCACGTTATAGCTATATTGTGGCCACAATTTAATATTTTTTTGACCAAGACATGTCTGGGGCGCTGCACATAACACATAGTAACTTGAAAAAAGATTGATTAGTGAAACCTTTATGTTTTTCATGTCTATGCACTGTTATTGTTGGAAGAAGACAACAAAACAGACCAAATATTAATAGAAACTGATATCAAACAGTTCTCTGTCAATGACTGCCTCTTATGCCTGTCAACAGGCTGACTGGAACAGTGCCATAGCACAAAACTACAGGAGAACCATCGGACACACGTGAGTAAGCAGTGTCCAATGTTGTGTGATTGTCTGGTGTTGTTTAACAAGATCCAAAGGATGATGATGGCAGGTGCCTATTTAAGCTTTTCACCTTGCACCCCTTTTCTCATCTCCCACAGCTGCTAAAGGCTGCCTCCAGCAGCATGGTTTGTTTTACATCTTCACGGTCTCAAGAAGCTATTTGTGAACAGCATCCTACCCCACAGTCATTCAGTTAGTGGGACATGGAGTTGGACTGTTTGTGTGAAAACCCTTACTCATAGCTACTGATATGTAGGTTAGCTTTATAGTGCTGCTATGGAAAAGTGGAGGACCCACCGGCTGTGATGTATCCCATACCTATACAAGGCTGCTTAGCTAATAAAAAAATATTTGTTCAGATCTAATTAAGCCTGGGAGGGAGGGATGGGAGCTGTTACACCTGGCAATGTAAGAAACAAGATTAAACAGAGCTGACATACCTGTACCTGCAACCTGTGAGTCTGATTTTCTCACAGAGACAGGAACTTTACAAGGATTAATGCATAGTGACAGTGAGCATATGAGTGTGATTTGATGAAATTAATGTAATTGGGAAGATCCCCTTTGCCATCGGTGTGAGGAATGATCATCTTAAAAATGTAAGCATGTGTGCTTCATTAAATATAGTCTGTCTGCCATCCCTAACATTTCTTATTGATGGTTTGGCACTACCAGCCAAAGAGCTGTTCTTCTCAAAGTCAAACAGACTGAAATAGTCCCATAGGCTGATGAATAAATTGATAGTTTTGTCCAGGGAGGCTGTCAGATATTAAAGTAGAGGCTACTTTAGAATATTTTTTCTTTTGCTTTCTTGAACATTGTGAGGCCGTTTTCTAATTTCTCTGGGAATAATGCATGGATGGTGAATAAAATCTGGCATATTTTGGTAGCTGGTACCTATGAGTGCGTACAATTTTGACATGCATTTTCTATAAATAATCAAACCAAACCATGTGGTTGGTACTATTTTGTTACCCATAAAAATAAATACATATCATGAAAAAACTATTTAATTTAAAAGTTGGTTCGAAGGTATCGCAAAGTAACTGTGAATGTGAACTGTGAAAAGAATTAATTGTAATTAATTCAAAGTAAAAGAAAACAAAGCAAAGAGTCAACGCCAACATCATTTACTTAACAAAGTAACTTTATTAGTGTTTCCACAAATAAGGTGGTCTTCTTATCTCATCTGTATGTGCAGTTCAGTACTTTTTTAAAATCTTGTTCACCCACTTGCTGCAGTCAACACCTATTATATGTTGCTGCAGATAAGTAGCTTGGTCACTCATTCTGTTTGGGACCTGAACTGCTGCACCATCAGGAGTTATCATCTAGTGGCAGGAATCCGTGATGCGCTTCATGCTCATGAACCTCATGTTGCTCATGCCCATGCTCATGAAGTTCCTGTACTCTCCAGGCCTCATGTACATCATCCTTCCTCTGAAGTGGGGCTGCTCGTACATCAGCCAGTGGCCCTCCATCACGTTGCAGGACATGAAGTTGGACATGCTGAAGCGGTCCATGACATTATCACAGTCCTCCATCAGCTCGTGCATCTGGCCCTGGAACTGCTCCCTCTCGTACATCCTCATCCTGTAGGAGCCTCTGTGCATTGGGATCATGCGGCAGGACCTGATGCAGTCGCTCATGCCCATCATGCTCATGTAGTCAGAGTACTCGCCCCTCCTCATGAAGAACTGGTTTCCCATGAAGTTGGTGCGGTCGTAGACCATGAAGCAGCCCTTCTCCACCTTACAGGAGTGGCAGCGGTTCATGTAGGAGGACATGTCGGGGCAGTCGCTCATGCACTCGTAGGAGCGGCCCTGGAAGTTCCTATCCTCGTAGAAGGTGATCTTGTTCATCATGTTCATGCCGCTGGAGGTCATCTTTGCCAGGTGTTGTCACTAGAGGAGGTGCTACTGCTGCTGGTGCTGCTCTTGGAGCTGAACTGCTTGTCTACCTGTTGGAAACTTTCCTTTTTATACCTGACAAGCAGAGAGCCCCATTGTGAAAACAGCCTGACCCAGCAACATGGCATAGAAGCCCATAGAGCACTGAGGGTTGTCCACATTTACAGCTGTTACCCCAAAAGACCTTAGAGAGGCGGTTTTACTCTAAATCCTGTCAGACAAAACCTTTTTCAAAGGGTTAACAAAGAACAATACCACATGTGTTACATCACTGCAGTGCACAAACCATCCTTAGCTTTGGAATTTTGTTTTGTGCTGTCATATCGTTCAAAAGGAGTTTGCCAGATCATCCATTAATATGGTCAATGAAGGGTTATTAAGCAAAAAGATGCACATTCTAAAAAACTTACGTAATTGATAGTAATAAACAGTATATTTGAGTATAATGTATGGTATGGTTGTCACTAAAATGAATGATATTTAGCCTGTATAGCAGGGTTCCCCAATTAGTTCTCACAGAGGGCCAAATTATGTCCAGGTTGCCAAGTCGAGGGCCAACTTGTTGGTTGTTTTCTTTTTTCATTGGACCAGTAAACATTGTTTTATGTGCAGATGTTACTGTTGCTGCTGTTATTAGAAGTATTATTGTCATGATGAGAAGTACCAGTGGTAGTTGGTTGTAGTAGCAGATATAGTCATAGCCTGTGTTCAGGGACAGGCGAGAAAAAACGCACACTTGAAAGAAAATAAGTCAGTATCAACGAATGATTTATTTGAATGTCCCTGGAGAATATTTTGATCAACATAATATGACCAGTTTGATCAACAACCATCAACAACAGCACTACAGCAAGTGGTGCACAAGAGGAAAAAAAAGAGTATCCTCAGGCAAAGATGATAATTTTTCTACATAGACCTGGAATGTTTTTGAATACCAATATCAGAAACATTGATGCTGAATGTTAAACAGTGTACCCCTCAGCAAAATGTCCAAATGGCTTTCAGGTTTCTACACAGACAGCTGTCAGCAGCATTTCTACAACCACATTCACCTCAAGAACAGCAAAGTGAGACTGTGAAAACAGTCAGACTGGATGACATCCGAACCAGCAAACACACACAAACACACGCACACACACACACACACACACACACACACACACACAGAGAGACAGACAGGAAGACAAGCAGAGACAGACAGAGCGAGAGATTACCAGTTTGTCCCTTTTGAAAATTAGATAACATAAGAACACAAAATATTATGAGTTATGCACGTTTAAAATATGTGTGTACCAAATAATATCTGTAAACAACAAATATTTTCTTTTCTTGTGGCAAACAATATAATTTGGTTTTATTTATTTATTTTTAATCATTTTGTTTATGTTTTTGTTGTTTGACATTTTAACAGTTTTGAAGCAATTGTGTCCTCCCATTTCATTAATTTACTCTTTAATTCATAATAGGTGAAAATTAATATATGTTTACTCACCAATCAGTGAGAGAAGTGAGAGCGACAGGATGAGGCAATCTTTCTGATGTTGGGCTTGCATTCTGTTGTCACAATCCTGAGGCACTGTCCAAGATGTGTGTTGGATAGTCTGTTTCTGTCCTGACTCTTGATAGTGTTCATTGAAGAAAATGATGACTCACATATATATGTGGAGGAGAACATTGTGAGTAAGAGCATTGCAACAGCTCTGGTGTTTTTGAATTGAGCTTGTGGAACCATGTCGATCCAAAAGTCACTCACCAAAACGTCCTGGCCTCTGCAGTCCACTGGCCATCAGCCGGAACAGAGAACGGCTGTCTCAGGAAGAGGAGGATGTCACATGAGAGTTTAGGGGAGCTTTCAAATCGTTCCTTAAAGTTTTCTGCCAGACTCGACAAAAAATCCTTCATCGCTGGATGTTTCCGCATGTCGTGCTTTTCACAATGCTCACGCAGACGTGGAAAGTGCAACTTTCTTCCATGAATGTCTCTCTCCAGAAGGTTCAGCTTCAACTGCCTCGTACATGTCAGCAACAGTGTGATTTTTGCCCTGTAGTTGCAGATTTAGGTGATTTAGATGAGACATGATGTCACACACACAAAAATACATCTGCCATCACCTTCTTGTCACTTAAAAAGCTCAGAAATTCTTGGGCTTTTTTGCTCTGCAGATTGGACAAAAATGATACCAGCTCATTAGTTCTAATTCTAATTAGTAACCTGTGGTTCCCTGATTGAGGCAGCTTTCTCTTCTTTTGAAAATGTGCTTTATTAAAAGCAAGAAGCAGAGTGTCACTTTAAAGCAGCCTAGACATGGCAAGAAATGTCACTGATCACACACCTAACCACACTTATGGCCTATCACCTCTGCTAGTAATAACTGCATGTGAAACTGGGAACAATGCAGGGGTCCGCTATGTTGGCCAGACAGGACTGGTGATCAGCAAGGTAGCTGGAGATGTTGACATGAAGAGATGTTGCCAGTCCCTGTGTTTTAGTGACCCTTGGTGGGTGTCCCAGGGCATAGGTCCCCTTGGCCAAACTGTTTAGATGGTAGAGCCCATGTCCCCACACACCAGCATCCAGCACAGCAAAACGGTAAAGCTGCAGTCTGGAGTTTTTGAGAAAAAAAGTGGACTTAACCAGAATATTTGAATGAGCGCAGCTCCCAGGTCCCTCCTTCTTCCTCTCTGCTGTGCTGCAGCCCTGCCTTCAAAGCCCCTCCCCACAGAGGAGCCTGCTGTGCACAAGCACAGTAACAGAAGAAGCCAAATAACCAAGATGGCGCATGTTATATTTCTGATCAATACAGCTATATTACAGTGACGAGTGCCTCATGCTGAGTTACTGTAGATATCTTGAGTAACAAACGATATTCCTCACATCGCGGTAGACAGAGTTACCAGCTAATCATTCACGTAATCATCATCACCATGCTGCCTTTCTGAAGCATGAGTAGCGTTAATTCTCTAAACCAATTCAACCAATTCAGAGCGTACTGAACACAAACTAACTTTATAACTGCCCGGTCACTTAAAAGACACTTTTGCTAACCAGTAGCCATAAAGACAAAACTAAACACCGGAGTTAGCATACAAGCTAGAAAGCTAGATATACCAACAAGCTAGGTAGCTCGACTGCAACATCGTACAGCCATATGCGCTATTGCGAGTATTACTGTAACCGCTGCCACCATAGCCTTGTGGTTAAAACATAGAATGAAACATATATCAAGCAGGGGTCCTTACTTGTCCAGCAGAAAAGCCGCTAACTCTGTGTCGCTCTTGAGTACTTACAAATCCTGCAGCTCCCTTGAACTCTGAAGTGACGCTCCGATAGTTCTCCTTGTTTTCTCTCTGGCTCTGTCCAATTCTTTGTTTTTACACTGCTTTTCTTCGTCAGTCGTCTTATTTCTTCTCTTTGACGTGGGCAATGGTGGGGCATTCTTTCGGCTCTGTTGTCTGTTCTCCGCCATTGTTTACAGTTTGGGCCTGAAAGTATCTGACCAGGTGAGAGCAGACACTGCGCCTGCGTGGGGGAGGGGCACTGCCCAGTACACACTGCTTGAGGTAGGGGGGCTGCCAGGTACGTATGAGAATGATTGACACTTCTCAGACACTCACCTTGGCTCGGATTGGTTGTGTTGATCCGGGAGCACTGGATTCTTGCAAATTAAATTACAGCCACTGGGTGGAGCCACAGACAGTGGATTTTTACACAGCTGACCTGTATCTTATTCTACTGTCAGATCATAATGACAATTTTAGCAAATATTACCAAAAAATAGTTACAGACTACAGCTTTAAGGATGCAGTTCATTTACAGGCCATGTTTTTGGTCTAAGGCTGTATTCAGACCACAGCCAGCATTGCACTGAATACACAAGTCCTCCTATTTATTTTTAATAAGGATACTGCATTTTGGTACAGCAAAAAACGTTGAGATCCAATTCTTCACACTGTTGGGAGGATCACCTATGCCCAGTTGATGCTTGAGAGGGAGGGAGGGAGGGGGGAGACGATGCATCCAAGTTGTCACTCTCTACCAGTGTTGGGTGTAACGCTTTACAAAGTAATCACATTACTTTTTTCAGTAACGAGTAGTGTAAGGCATTACTGTTCTGAATGTAGTACTCACATTACAGTTTGCCAAACTCGTTCCTTACGTTACATTGCTAGTTGCACGCATCACACAACGGGCCGGGGGCCTTTGATAATGGAACAGTGATTGGTTGGGGTTTGGCACGAAGTATCTTTCACCATCACCGATTGGTTAGTCGCCACCCGCAAGGGGAGATGGGATAACAATGGCAGCATCAACAACTCTAGAGGAACATGCTGCTGCACGCGACTTGCCTGAAGTCCCCCCGCTGCGTAAAGCCACTTTTGACGGTTGGAGATACAAACATTACTCTGAATTTGTTGAACGTAAGGAAAATAACTTGACTTCTCTCCACCGCTGCTAACACTACCTCAAACTTAACGAAGCACCTACAGAGACAGCATGCACACACAAAGCTTGTTGCTAAGGAACCATGGAGCAACATGAGTGTAACGAGTATTGTAACTAGTAATGTAACTAATTACTTTCTTCAGGGAGTAATCATGTAATGTAAGGCATTACTACTTTTAAGAGTAATGCGTAATGTGTAATATATTACTTTTTTGAGTAATGAGCCCCAACACTGGTCTCTACTGTCCGTAATCTCGAGGCAGGTGTTGAGTTTCTCTAGCTCTAAGAGACATATCATCATCTTGTATCTCAATTTTGACGGCAATGTGGGAGGCCATGTATTACAGCAACAAAGGGAGTGTCACTTTATAGTAAAACAGTACCACGGTCTACATTACAACATATTACTTTGCTAGTAATAATTGCAACATGAGAGTGAAGTCCATGAGTCCATCACCCGGTAAATCAAGAGTCTGACCCTGCATGCCCACCCCATGGGATACTACAACACTTCTACCCAAATACTTATTTTTCATGCATGTTTTTACTGCTTTGCCAATATTTATACTGATTTAACAGGAAGTTCTAATTTTTGCATTAAGCTTACCTATAAACAAATAAAAACGGTTAGACGCACTTACTCTTTAGAGGAATGGTTATTGTTAGTATTTTATGCCGCCACCATCTAACTTTAAAGCATGGAATTTCTGTGTGCCTTGTCAGTCTTACTTTAGGTCCTTCACATATCTAGAAAACCATTTACCCAGTAGACTTCACACTTTCTGGTTGTGTTGTCAGGGGCCCAAATAAGTGCATTGTTTGAGTATAAAGTTGTTTGTATAAAAATGGTAAAGATATCATTAAGAAAACATTTGATGGATCTCGAACTCCCCAATATGGGGACCATGTAGACGCATACCTTCAATATGCAACTGCGTATTTTTTGTTTTTTTGAAAAATGTTACACTTGGTGATATATTGCTTAGGACCCAAGAACATGCAGTGTCGAGTGTTTGCAACAATATTTAGCAGTTAATTAAGCATCAAAGCTTCTGGTATATATCAATGAGGAAACTCATAGCGTACACAATACTCAAAATTGTTGTAATATTGCCCTATTGTTCTCAGAGGTGCTCATTGGGAGGCTGCTGGTTAGCAGTTACTCTAGCAACCAGTAAAGACATCTGTCTAGAGTTGAGGTAGAAAAGTCACAGGACAGGGAAGGGGAAACCAGAAAATACTTTATCCATGAATATGATCCAGCTTCATCAAAATCATTTAATAAAGATATCATGTTATGTTTTTGTACCTACATGGATCACATGTCTGATGCTTGATCGGATTGAGATCTGGAAAATAGGGAGGTCAGTTCAATTCAATTCAATAACCGGGAGGCAATTGAAGGCACGTGAAGTAGTTGTACAAACAAGTCAGCACATTAAGTACACAGTCAGCACATTAAGAACACAAGTCAGCAACTTGTGTTGTCAGGTCTAGCCCTTGAGCTCTGTCTTCCATTCCTCGGGTCACAGGATACATAGGGTAAGATCTCTCAGTTCATTTTCAGTTTCCAAGTTGTGCTGCTAACAGAGCTAGACCAAATTAGACCAACAAAACTTGTGATGGCATGTAATGATTTTTAAAAGTTGGGGTGGAAAAAATAATATTTTATTACTGAGCTGAGCAGTACCTTAAAATTTGTTTCTGAAAACATTTGAACAGAAACGTGAATATTAATCAACACTGCCTAGTTTGACAGATTGAACTGAGTTTTGTGAGCATGGTGTGTTGCACTGGCCAGACCTGCAGACTGGATAGACCAACCAATTTCACCAGTGCAACATGTGACATGTTACCTTTCAGATCTGGAACAGTAATGCTCATCTGTCAGACATTGTACCTGACAGATGAGCCCTTTATCATGAAACTACTCTATGTCTCATTTATATTGAGTGAAAAAATAAATTATGCATTAATTTTGGCTGCACTATTACATCAAATAAAGAATACAATTAACACAAATTAAAGCTTTAGTTACTAGTTACATTTCAGATTACCATCTCTCATTCCCTTCCTGTCCAGTCTAAAACATGTATCTCTAGGTGAGCTGATTATGAATATTTGTGAAAAATGGATGAAGTGTTTGAAAAAAAAAACATTCACATACTTTAGAGCTAAAGCTAAAAGAAAAACATTTTCTGTTTTATGACACCATGACTTTTTGGAGATTCCCACAGGACAGCTATGCTACAAAGATATGATGATCTTATAGAATATGATGCATTCCTGTAGATGAAACTAGCCAACAGTACATTGTTGTTAACTAGTTGTTTTGTATTTATGTGTGTATACTGTATATTGTATACCACCATAAATCTGTTCAGCCCAACAGTGTAACTCATTCAGATGTGCATATACAGAATACAATACACCATTGTACCATTACGGTGGTGGATTTTGTTACCTAGCCCTGGATAATCTATATTAGAGAGAAAGTTTTTTTTATTTGCCTACATAAGTGGTTCAAAGATATTAGAAAGCAGGTAAAAAGGTTGATGATGTACCTTTAGAAATTGTAGGATTGAAGAGCAGAAAAGAAAATCATTAGAAGAAAAGTAGAACAAAGAAAAGAATCAAATGCAACATTGTTTTTTTTTTATAACGAAGTAGGCTTTATTGGTATTTCTACACGGTGGCTGTGATTATGCTCTTTATCAGCAAGCCCTTGAAGACATCTGTATGTGCAGTTAGTACTTTTTAATCTTTTTCACCCACTTGCTGCAGTCAACACCTATTATATGTTGCTGCAGATAAGTAGCTTGGTCACTCATTCTGTTTGGGACCTGAACTGCTGCACCATCAGGAGTTATCATCTAGTGGCAGGAATCCGTGATGCGCTTCATGCTCATGAACCTCATGTTGCTCATGCCCATGCTCATGAAGTTCCTGTACTCTCCAGGCCTCATGTACATCATCCTTCCTCTGAAGTGGGGCTGCTCGTACATCAGCCAGTGGCCCTCCATCACGTTGCAGGACATGAAGTTGGACATGCTGAAGCGGTCCATGACATTATCACAGTCCTCCATCAGCTCGTGCATCTGGCCCTGGAACTGCTCCCTCTCGTACATCCTCATCCTGTAGGAGCCTCTGTGCATTGGGATCATGCGGCAGGACCTGATGCAGTCGCTCATGCCCATCATGCTCATGTAGTCAGAGTACTCGCCCCTCCTCATGAAGAACTGGTTTCCCATGAAGTTGGTGCGGTCGTAGACCATGAAGCAGCCCTTCTCCACCTTACAGGAGTGGCAGCGGTTCATGTAGGAGGACATGTCGGGGCAGTCGCTCATGCACTCGTAGGAGCGGCCCTGGAAGTTCCTATCCTCGTAGAAGGTGATCTTGTTCATCATGTTCATGCCGCTGGAGGTCATCTTTGCCAGGTGTTGTCGCTAGAGGAGGTGCTACTGCTGCTGGTGCTGCTCTTGGAGCTGAACTGCTTGTCTACCTGTTGGAAACTTTCCTTTTTATACCTGACAAGCAGAGAGCCCCATTGTGAAAACAGCCTGACCCTGCAACATGGCATAGAAGCCCATAGAGAAGGGTTGTCCACATTTACAGAGGTTCCACCAAAAGACCTTAGAGAGGCGGTTTTACTTCAAATACCGTCAGACAAAACCTTTTTCAAAGGGTTAACAAAGAACAATGGCACCTTTGTGCATCATTGAAGTCCACAAACTATCCTTAGCTTTGGAATTTTGTTTTGTGTTCTAGCATAATTCTTAGCAGTTTCCCAGATCATCCGTTAATTTGGTCAGTGAAGGTTCATTATGCACAATGATCTACACATACTTACAAACATTTACTGTTTAGTCATTTATTGAATATTTTAGTGTCACTAAAATGATATTTAGCCTGTCGCTTTAACAATCATGACAGATGTTACAGATGAGTATCAATTTGTAAGGGCTTTTCTATTTATCAAGGTACAATAGTTTTCATTACGTTAGAATCATTTAATTTAGCTTGAAATGTCACAGTGTGAATTTGGTGGTGTGAGAGAGTTATGCCCCCAAACATTTTTCTCAGTCTAGATTATGAAACATTCAGCTACAACATGCACTGGTGATGGAGTCAGTCAAAGGAATGTGTCTTGGTTATTGCAAGTGTCAGGTATTAGTTGATGGGATCACTTGCTCGGCAGGGTGAGGGGTATAAGAAAGAAAGCACATACCTCCTACTGCATTAACATCTTATGTACACCACCTGTGTACCAAATTCAGCAGGTCAATGGTAGGGTTAATGGTGTTCATTAAATCATCAAAGGTTCAACTTTTAAGATGATATATCTGTCATTTACAACACAGGGTTGCACAATGAAATTAAAGTTTTTAAATTCATTCATGCAACACAAACATAGGAATATATATAAACCTAGAGTTATTTATATACATATATACTTAAAAACATACCTTATGTTTCCAAGAATTACATTTTATTTGTGTTAGGGTTAATGTAAACAGCAGCAACAAGATGAAGATGATAATGTGGTCTGCATCTTCACATTCAAAGATCGAAATCAGGTTAACATTGTCCATGCCATGATCCCATCATGGCAGCCCTGCCCTTTTCCTTGTGTATGTGTGTTCTCCCTGTCTGTTTTCCTCCTGTGTCCCTTCCCCTATCTATTCTGTGTGCCTGCATGTGGGCATGGTTTGCTCTCCACAGGCAGCAGCCAGGTGGATCCTATCTTCAATCATCTCCCTTTAAAAGCTCTGGGATCCCTACTGCTGGCTGCCAGATCATTTCGTCAGCCTCTGTGGTTGTTCGCACCTTGGCTCTCCAGCATTAGTTTTTGTCGCTACATTCTGTGATTAGCTTGTGTAGCTAATGTCTCTGTGCCTCTCCTGCTTTGCTCCAGATTGCCGTGCCATCGCCGTACCTTGTGTTTGCTGCTGCTCTGCCTGCCTGTGGATTCAGCCTGCACACTGTCTCATCTCCTGCGTTTCCCTGCCAAGCGAGTTTGCTCGGGAAGACAGACCTCACCACGCCTCGCCGCGCCACGACACCTTCACCCTCGTCACTCCTGGTGATTCTACAAGACACGTCGGGACCCTGGGACCTCGCACCACCTCTCGCGCTAAAGTGCCCTCTTGGGAACCAAACCGTGCGCTAAAGTGCCCTCTTTGGAACCAAAATGCGGGCTAAAGTGCCCTCTTAGGAGCCAAAACACACTATACTGCCCCCTCTTGGAAGCCAAACCGCGTGCTAAAGTGCCCTCTTTGGAACCAAAATGCGGGCTAAATTGCCCTCTTGGGTGGCAAAAACGAGTGCTACAGCGCCCTCTTGGGAGCCGAAACATGCACTAAAGTGTCCTTTTGGGAGCCAAAACACGTGCTAAAGTGCCCTCTTGGGAGCCAAAACGCGCACTAAAGTGCCCTCTTGGGAGCCAAAACGCCCTCTAAAGTGCCCCCTTGGCTGGTTAAAACATGATAAATTGCCCTCTTGCGTGTCAAAAAATACTCGCTAAAGTGCCATCCTGGGAGCCAAAACGTGTGCTAAAGTGCCCTCTTGGTTGGCAAAACACACTTAACTGCCCTCGTGGGTGGAATAAACACACTAAACTGCCCCCTTGGCTGGTTCTAATGTGATAAACTGCCTTCTTGGGAGGCAAAAAGTAGTGCTAAAGTGCCCTCCTGGTATGTGCCCTTTTTTTTCTTTTCCCCCTGCCCTTCAAAAAGTCTGCGCAAGGCGCTGGCTATAACCAACCTGCATCTCAGCTATACTGGCAGCTCTTAGCTGTGCGAGCCAGACTCCTTGAGAGCTCCAGTGCACTGCACTGCTGGCCAGTGGCAGAGCTACACTTTTATCCTTGGGGTGGCCAGGGGGTGGCCAAGGCTATTTCAGGGGGTCCACAGACTATGACAATGAATTTGTTTCTCGACCAATGAATTGCAACCTGAGTCTCTTAATATTAAAATGTACATACTAAGCACACAGGAGATCAGATTTGTGTGTATAATTTGCAGTTTATTAACCATGTACAAAATGTAAAACACAACTTGGCAACAATTTTTCAATAATTATGGTGAACATGCTCTCTCTCTCTGGTACTCACTCACACAGTTACTCACTCACACAGTTACCCACTCACACAGTTACTCACTCACACAGTTACCCACTCACACAGTTACTCACTCACACAGTTACTCACTCACACAGTTACTCACTCACACACACACACACACACACACACACTCAGGGATACTCACACACACATGAGCTACTCACTCAAAAAAAGGCATCAATATATCAACAAACAATTTGACACCATTTTTGAACATTTGAACATAGTGCAGGTTTTAACTATGACCAGGGGTACTGTCTGACAGCCAAACTATCATTGGTCTAAGAAGAACATACTTAAGAGCTTAGTCATGACCAGAGACACTATCTAAGTGCCAAACTACCTTATGCAGGTTCAGAAAAGCATAATCCTTCGGTTGTGGTGAGAAGTTGCAAAATGTTTCACAAAGTCACCCATGTTGAGGGCACGTGCCCTCCTTGACTCGATACTGAGAGTTCCAAGGTGACTTAACCTGTCATCAGCCATTGTTTTCCTGAGGTGAGTTTTAATGAGTTTTAAAGCAGAGAAGTTTCTCTCACAGGAAGCAGTGCTGACTGGAGTAACAACAGCAATCTTGCAAAGTCTGAATATCTCATGGAAAACCTCTTTGTAAGGTTCAAGAAACACAATAAAATCAAGCAAAGTAGATGGTCTGTCTAATCCACTTTTCACTCTCCTGTCAAGAAGTCGCTTGGTTTGGTGAAACTCATGTTTGAGGTCACTGAGGTCTGACTCAAAGGCAAACAGAGACTCCTCATTTAAGAAAGTTGCACTCTTTGGGTTCAGAGACTGCACACCTTGCATGATCTCACAACTTTTCTTTGAAAAACGCCTCTTCAGCTCACTTATGAGACAGTCAATCACCTGATGAAAGAGTGATCTGGGGAAGCCCTCATCATCACAGTTTCTCTGTCCTACCGTGCTCATCACCAGTGAGTCAAGAAATCTTGAGCTTATTCTAGGATGTCTTTTAGAGTGTGTTTGTACACCGATTTTGCACTGCTCAGCAAGCTCCTCAACCACTTTCCATAGTTCATCAAAGTAATTCTCAGTTCTGTAGTCCTGGAAAGTGTCTGTAAGGGCACTTACGAGATCTAAAGGCCTTGCTAGATCAAGAGTGCTGGACTGGAGCATGTCAGAAAGACATTTGGCATCACCAAGCACTTTACAAAAGGTAACCAAAAGCCCTATGAACTGTAAATCTATCTGAGAAAGAAGACCCCTCGCCTCCACTGATCTTTCTCCACGTCTTTCAAGTGCAAGATCCTGCAACAGTCTCAGAACTGCTGGAAGTCTGACTCTCAGATTACGGCATGCTGTGTATCTGCATGCCCACCTTGTGTCTGTAAGTGCCTGTAGCTCCCTGGGCTGCTGCAATGGATACAGCTCTTTCTGAACTGCAAGCCACTTCAGATGCACATAAGAGCCAGACACAAAGTTATACAGATGCTGCAGAAGTGCAAAAAAGTCAACAACCTCAGGCACTGCTTTTGCATTACAGTGAATGTAAAATGTAAATCTGGCGTTGCTTTGAATTCTTGCAGATACTCCAGAATGTTTCCCGCTCATGATGGATGCACCGTCGTACCCTTGTCCCACAAGGTTATTTCTGTAGGCCAGACCATGTCTCTCTTGACAATTGACAATCATTTTACTGAGACCTGCTGCATCAAGGCTTTCAGCTGCCTGGAAGCATAGGAAGCTTTCCTGGATGGCACCATTGTAATAATACCATACAACCAAAGACATTTGTTCCTTTTTGTTTCATCTGCAATGACGCTGAACACTTCATTTTCTTTCACCTCTTTTATGATTTCAATCTGTACCATCTCAGCTAAGCCCTGAAGAATTTCATTTTGGATTTGGTGACTTGTGTACTTAGCATTCCAACATGCATCCAGCCTCTTTTCAATAAATTGGTCATGCTTTGCTATCTCATCTAGTATGGCCAAAAAGTTCCCCTTATTCTGAGAGTCTGAGGACTCTCGATGGCCCTTCTGTGCTATATTTTGGGGTGCAGTCAAAAGAAGCACATTTGCTATTGTTTTCACATAATGTTGATTTTCTTCCACTTTTTTTCGTCGGTTCATGTTCAAAGAGTTTAACATGCTTGTGTTCATCTCAGTAGCTTTTTTACACTGATTCCATGCACACATTGCATTGACATGTATCTCTGATTTTGAGTGGAGTTTAAACCCAGCCTCTTTTGACGACGCCTCTTTCCAATTGGAGAAGCCTGACTCTGAGGCAAAGGCAGAGTCTGGTGCATTAGGCAGGGAAAAATGTCTACACGCAAAGCAGTAGGAGGAGTCTTTAAGGATTGAGTATTCAAGCCAAGAACTGGCTCTGTACCAGGCACTGCAGAATGCTCTCTTCCTTGATCCATGCTGAGTTCTAGGGAATTGTGTCAGACACGGCTGAACTGGACCCTCCTCTTTGCATCTTGAAATATCTGGAATACAAATAAAATGGTCATGGAAACACAGTTAAGGGATCCAGAAGAGTATAAGATGATAACTGCAGCTAACTAGTAAGTTTCAGGTTAGTAGACCTACCACTGGGTCCTCTTGGACGAGCAAAAGCAGTGCTGGACACAGCTGGCTCTTCTGGCTCACGAACATCTTCGTCAGAATCAGAGGCCTCTGTGTCCTCCTTCGATGGAACTACATTGTATAAACATATTAATATTAAATATGCAACCACCATTGAAAAAACAACACACATCAGTAACCAACATTTCAAATGTATAAAACTTAACGTAAAATTACTGAACTGAGCATGTGATTGTGACTGCTTCTGTAGATGCTCTGACCTGGTGATGATGGGCTGTGTTGTGCCTCACATTCTCTCTCCTGACTAGTCCCAGGATGGGAGCTGCCAGGACTGCTGATGCCAGAGCTGAGTTCTGTCTGTCTGTCTGCCTTATCTTTGCCTGACTTGCTTCTCTTTAAAAAGAAGTCATATCTTGTCCCCCTGTCTTTTCATTCTCAACTGAGTCTTGTTACTCCTAGCATCACTTATAATTGCACAATGTTATTAAATCCCCACTTCAAGCCTAGAAAATGTCAGGAGAAATAGACCACTGTAAATGTAAGTTTAATGTTCAAACTTTTCAGCTAGTTGACTAGGCTGGCTACCATCTTCATGTTACATTTTTAATATATTTTATTTTCAGTTTTATATATGTAATGTATACAAACATATCAGTATACCACCAGTATAGAGACATAACAAAGGGCAAGACGTGAAGGATAAACAGAGCATGAAACAGCTAGCTGGCTGATTGTCTGCTAGTTTCATTCCTCTAAAGTCATCGGAGAAACATGTAAATGCATCCTAAGCAGCAAACCGAATTAAATGTAACGTTAGACGTTAATGTGGAACGGCTGTTGGAAGCTGACAGTGGTCATCTGTAGACGCCATGAGATGTAACTTAATATTAATGTTAGCTTTATACCCATGGCTTCTAGCAAAACGATCTCCTATCTGAACACAAAAGTGATTTTAAACAGCGACTCATTAGGACACCACCTTAAAACTTACTTTAGAATGAGGATTTCACTGTCCATGAAGGCTATTTATTAGGGCTGTCAAAGTTAATGCGTTAATAACTCGTTAACGCAACATCCTCTTAACGCCGTTAATTTTTTTAACGCGCGATTAACGCTTGGTAATTAAAAAATAAATAAACATGCGCATTGTTTGATTTATGGCCGTCGATGGCATCTGTAGTCTTGATCCAGAGGGTGGCAGAAGAATAAGAAAGGGAATCAGAAGAAGAAGAAGCAGGGTTGGCGTTCGGGAAAAACACGGCGGACTGAAAAGTGAAAGTGAAAGTAAATGGAGAAAGGACTTATGAACGGCAAATTCACTTTCAAAACACTGCCAGATGGTTCGGTCAATAGGACAAAAGTTATCTGCACGTACTGTCGACATGAAATGAGTTACCACTGAAGTACGTCGAGTCTCAGATATCATTTGCGAGCCAAACACTTAGCAGATGCAGAGCGCCCACTGCCCCTTGCCAAAAGCTGACATCACCATGTTTTGATCCCATTTAGGGTGAGGGGATATTTTTTGAGCTATTTATTTTCCTGCATGATTTGAAGTGTTGAATAAACATTTTCATAAAGCAAGCATATTTGCCCTTTCTTATGTTGTTAAAAGTATTAAGAACATGAAAAAATACACTGAGGTACATTTAGAACAGAAAAAAATATGCCAAAAAAATTGTGATTAATTTGCGATTAATCGCGAGTTAACTATGGACAAAATGCGATTAATCGGATTAATAAAATTAATCGTTTGACAGCCCTACTATTTATCCTTCTTCTCTACTTCTTTTTTGTCTTGTCGTGTTGATCTCCTGTCCTGTTCTCCTGGCTGAAGGCACTCCAGCAACGATAACCTGTCCTCTAGTTCAAATCTTCCTCTTCTTCTGTGGCGATTATTCTTCTTCTCCTATGTGGATTACAACTCTTTGTGGTACAAAGCGCCAACTACTGTACAGGAGGGACTTAGCAGTCAATAGGCGTCACTGATTTTAAAATGCAACTGGCTCCTTTCGACAAGACGTGCGGTGCCGTGATATATCAATCATCATGGGGGGGCACCTGGGGGGTCCAATCAGATTCAGGGGGGTCCAGTGCTACCCTGGCCTCCCCTCTAGCTCTGCCTCTGCTGCGGGCGCCCTAGTGCTCTGGAAGGAGGTCTGGACCGCGACTTGCTGCCTTCACCCCTTGACCGTGTCCTTCCCCGACCTTCAGAGTGACCTCTTCCTTTCCCTTTTCCTCTCCCCCCTTGCCTTTACCCCCTGGTCTCACACTTTCCCATGACTCTTCAGAGTCTGGGGCATGCTGAGGCACATACTCCTCTGACGTTTCCACCATGCATGCCACTCCTTCCAGAGTCAATTCCAAATCCTGAACCAAAAACAATGAGAACAATAATAATAATAATAATATTAACTTTATTAATCCTTAAAAGGGATTTCATGATTTTATTTGATGATATTTTAATTTTTATTCAACTTAGTTTAATACCAGTTGTGACATATTGACATTTTCGTTTTTCTTTTATTTACTATGTTATGGCACAGTGCTATTCATACCATTCATATTGTCTTATAATGGAAATGGTTTCACAAATCTCAGTGGCACTGGCACATAGCAATTGGCTTGAGACATTAAATCATACTATTGCTGTTACATGATAGTGACTGCACACTGATACTTCATTTAAAAGACAATAACTTGTAGTTTACTGAAAATGCCTTAACACAACCAAAACTAAATCAGTTCAAACATAGCTCAAAATGATTTTAGTTGTCCTCGTATATGATAGGTCATATTTGAATAACAATAACTAGGACATGCTTAATGCCAGTAAATGCCAATAAAAAAAAAGATAAAAGATAAAAACATGCTTAAAGCCTATGTTGATCGAGAAAATGGCATCAGTTTGTTTCCTGTTGCTGTTGTCCCCGTGTCTCTCATACACCGATCAGCCACAACATTACAACCACTGACAGGTGACATAAATAACATTGATCATCTCATCACTGTTGGGAATCGATATTTATTATTGATTATTAATTAAATTGTTGTTGTTAATTAATAAAACATGGGTTAGTATGATTCATTAATGAATACGGGCCGTATCCCTACGCATTAGCGCGTCTGGGCCTCGCAATGTATTTCACCGCTCGCAGATCACCTGTTTGGGTCGGAGTTTCAGCAGTAGGGATACAGAGGTTATATGGTTGAGAAAATGTAGTGCCAAAAGAAAGGGTGTTCTGAAAGTGGTGCGAATTTTCTCTATATATGACCCCACTTAAAAAAAACACGAACTATCCCTTTAAATTCCTCAGGTTAATAAGGCCCTAGTAGTTAGGCTTTTGATTTTCCTTACAGGCCTTCTCCTTTGTTTGAACCATGCGGGGTGAGGCCCAACATCACAATGCATGTTCTGCTGGTAAACCATGGGTGCTGGCATTCATGTGAATGCCACTTGACACGCACCACCCATCCAAACACTGTTGTGGACCAAGTACACCCCCTGATCACAATAACACTACCCGATGGCAGTGACCCCCCAGCAGGACAATGTGCCCTGACACACCTCAAACACTGCTCAGGAACAGCTCAAGGAACACAATAAAGGGTTGACCGGGCCTCCAAATTATCCAGATCCCAATCTGATCAAGCAACTGTAAACTGTGCTGGAGCAGGTCTGATCCATAGAGGCCAGACCCTCCAACATACAGGACCCAGAAGATGCATTATAAACCTTCCTGGTGCCAGACACCACAGGACTTCTTCAGAGGTCTTAAGTCCATGTCTTGACAGGTCAGAGCTGTTTTGGCTGCGCAAGGGGAAGCTTCACAATATTAGGCAGGTGGTCATAATGTTATGACTGATTGGTGTCTAGTCTCCATACAATCCACACTATGATGAGCTAGATGACAGGCACTTTTCTGTGCGTGCCTTAGAAACTTGGAACTCTTGTTGAATTTAGATGCACACTTGGTTCATGTGTCTGATACTGCCCGGTCCGTGTGAAGGGTGGTGACTCACAAAATGCCATGTTCTGGTTCCCCTAGAACAAAGACGTAACAGATAATTTTTTTAATGGTTGAGGTAAGGATTTGTAGTAATGAAACGGCCGCAGCCAACAAAAACTTCTTAGAGTTGGCAGCCCTAATTACTCATTACTTTTTTCTTTTCTTTTTTTAAAGTAATGTCATACATTGCTTTATGGGTGACTACCAGATCATTATTTAACAACAGCTCTAAGTTAAAAGGAAAACAAATCAAAGGCATACCATTAGCCAAAACAATACAATTATGTCACAGATACACATAAGAGTGCACAACCAAAGTTTTAAATAGCCACATTACCACCTTTAAATAAAATAATAATGTTTGCAGTCACAAGTGATCCAGCAATACTGTGGAAAATAAAATTCCTGAACGAAAGTATGTGTTTTGAGGCCAGGATCCAAGAAGGTTGAGCAGTGCAGCTGTTGATACAGCGCTGGTTCACTGATTGACTCAGCTCTGATAAGAAGTGTTCACCTCAGTGTGTTGTTAGCTCTGACCCACATGCTGTTTTCTCAAGCTTAACCTACACAGAGCAGCAGTGGTGGCTGGGAACTTAATGTTAACTTGTACAGAGTAATTCCTGCTCATTAAACTGCACAAAGTTGCCTGGACAGCCACAGATTTCCAACTACTGTTCTTTAAGCTACAAACCAGGGCAGTCTACTACATCTCCAACAGTTAACGTCTGCGAACACCAGTTATTCTACAAGACACATTAAATTCTTCATTTAAAGCATATAGGGAAAGAAGAAATAAGTGCTTGTCTTCATGTTTGTTTGCATGTGTCCTTGTGATTATATAAAGCATAAAAGGAAGGAGAGTGAAAGCTGAGTAGTTATGTCATTGACAATGTCTTTAAATGTATTGATTACTCGTGATTTGCAAAAAAAAGAACTTTGAATCAGTGAAAGCACTTCCTATATTACAATATTTAAGACATAAAATTGTCTTTGTGTACTTTTTGAAATATTTCAGCTACAAATGAAACTTAAGCCAGTCACAATTGTAATGGTACTTTATTGTACATTTATTGCAGTTATTTATTACAGTTTGTACCTTGAATGAAATACTGAGTGGCTCAAGATTTATTTTCTCTAACAAGATATCAAGCTTATTTATATCTTTATCAATAATGTGTTTCTGTTAAGGTTTAAATTTTAAGAAAAGTCAAAAAATAAAAAATTGCTACAAAGCTAGGTGGCAACATAACCGGCAGCATTGCATACTCTTTGCTGTAGCTATCTTTGTTCATAAGTAGTCCAGTTAGCTGTGAAGCTAAGTGGCCCTACTTGCTAATGAGAATCTGCCTGCACTGAAGCCTCAGATGACAGGGGAATCACCGTGGGCAATGAGGCTCAGCTCATCCAGGCTCTCAGTGAACACAGCTGAATACCAGACTGAGACTGATGCAGACTCAGACAGACAGAGGTCAGTTTGAAGACAAGGGATGCAGTGGTGAGGTAATTTACAGCAGCTCTGACCAGGATCGTTACTGCATGGACAGGAAGACATGGCAAGCAGGAACAAGAGAGGTGTGAAGCAGCGGAGGAAAAAGAGTCAGGCATCGGGGTGAAAACGGTGTGTAGAACCAGAATCATTTTACATCTAAGTCTGTGAATTGAAAATGTATTTTGTTATTGAGGCAATGAAGATAAGCATTAGTTCAGTAAAAGAGAGAAACTTGAATTCAGGTGGTGTACAGTTCTGTTTTTAGTGCTAACATTTGGTCAACGCTGTTGTTTCTTCACACTTAGTTGATGTTAGTTCATATTTTGAATATTAAAAACTACAATTCTGACATATTGTCCTTTTAAGACATTTTGCTTATGACTGTAAAAAAAATGATTATGAACTTTTTTTTTTGCAGGACCACTCTAGATCAGCAACTCTATTTGAACCTTCCGCTGACTTCTCTGTTTTTACTAAATCCCAGACATAAAGGAAGCAGAAGTTTGTCTTTTTGCCTTTATGTGACTTTATTGACAGTACAGTCACAGATATGACATGAAACAGAATGAGAGAGAGGGGGTGACATGCAGCAAAGGGCGCCCAGGCTGGGACTCAAACCTGGGGCCGCTGCATATGGGATGCCCGCTCTGCCAACTGAGCTTAGTGCGACCAGAAGTTCGGCAGTTTTGATCATATGTTTGTGTAGCATTTCTGTCAGAAATCTGGTCTTAACTTGACTTGTCATTAAGTAGGTAGTGGTGTCAGTGATTAATAAGCTCTTTGCATGATAGAAAAACAAAGACGTGCAAATGCTAAATCACACATTTACACTGGCACATAGTAACTGGAGACTGCATGGGATCACACTTGTATCCTCACGGGTTCTAGATTACCACATTAACAAATACATTGATTCATTCAACTTTAACTGATGGCTTTTGCTGAAGGCCTGTACTATAAAGAAGAGGCAAATTAGAATCCCCAATGTAACATGTAACTTTTCACTGTAGAAAAGGGAGTTCTATCATAAAGCAGACATCATTATTTACAATTTTAACATGTCGGTCAGCTAAGGCTTAAGTCTGACAGCAAATGACTCCCTTGCACACAAAAAGAGCCACTGCACTGTTAAATTGTATTGCTCATTTTAAGGCTGCAGTGTCAAAGCACTACTGCCTACACCCAAAATGCCTTGCTCATATTTATCCTCAAAGGCTCTGCTTTATCTGCATAAAACCATAAATCCTTTTAATTGAAAATCCTCTTTGAGTTACATACAGTATGTCATTGCTGTCAATATCATTTCTGCACAACAAATGGTTCTAGTCAGCCGGGCAGCATGCATCTGAGAACACGTTTGGTGCTCTCAGGGCCTGGTGTTCATAGAGGTCACAGTGCAGCACCCAGGCGGTGATGTGCTCAGTGTTCGGTCAACCATTAAAGCTCAGCCAGCCATTCCTAATGACATCGCTCAGAGACGACGGTGCTGATTATGTGGTGCCCCTCTTGTCAGGCAGGGGAATGAGTGTTGACAGTCACATTGTGTCCTGAATGCAGGTTGACCCATGGGAGGTCAGGGGAAGAGTTGCTCTATGATGTCACAGGTCAGCATGTGCTACCCCCAAAGTGTGAGAGAAGAAAAAAAGAGTGAAAGAAGGCCTGTCCAAAGGACTCAATGAAAAATATAAAACATGATAGACTTTGATTGTCATACTCATAACGCCTGAAACCCTGGCTAGAAAAACACTGTGACAATATGTCATAGGTGGGACTTTAGCCCTTTATGCTGATTTAGTGAATATTTGGGATGAATATTATTGTGTCCATTTGTCGATTGGATGAAGTAGATGTTTCTTTCTACTCAGCCTTATGAGATTATGATGATGGTGAATAAATAACAATTCTTAAGTCATTTAGTGTTAGCACAAATTATTTTTTGCTTTTCATGTAAAAATGTATGCATTTTTTTGTGTGTCATTTTACATTTGAATGTCATAGGAAAACTGTGCTACAAAGTAGCGCTTTAGTAGCGCTTTAATTAGTAGTACAAAGGAAGCGGGTTTGGGAGGAAGGATGGGTCAAACACAAACTTTCACCCAAGAGATTATATATTGACTCCTGTTGGGTACAACGGTAGGGCAGGTTTGTTTTAGCAATTAATTATTAACAACAGTAATTATTAAGAATAACATTAAATTCTTAACATAAAATTATAAATCACGGTGCACCATACTGGAATCAGGTACCAATAACCAAACAGAATATAGCTTCAAAGAAGGATGCTCACCTCAAAATGGAAATTTTTGCAAAATATTTAAAAATAACAGTAAAGGAAATCAATCTGAGCACTGACCGTCACAATCTGCTATTATCACAAAAAACATATGCACAAAATAATCACAGACAACTGCTCTGTGGTTGGGGAGTGGGGCCAGTTTTTACTAATGTGGTTCTCTAGGCAAAGAAAAATGAGACAGAAGTACAATGAAAACACCAACTCTTAAGGGGCGTTCAGACCAAACGCGATAGATGCGAATTGAGCGGCAACTCTATATAGAAAATCAATGTAAATGGGGCGATGACATGTGATTCAGGCAGCGGCAGCGCGAATGGAGCATCTAGCGCGGCGCGAATGAAGCGTCTGGGGCGTTGGGAGTGTCTGAAGCGGCGCGTCTGAAGCGACGCGAATAAAGTTGAAAATATCGATCTTTTCAGGTGGCATCGCGCCACGACATCCAATCAACGACAAGTTCAAGCCGACAACGTCACCACCCTCACGTACGGTTGTTTACACTCAGACCAAGATGGAGGAGAAGCTAGTTGTTGCTGTGTGTGGGCTAACAGGTCCTCGAACTGGGCTCCGGTCAGCCTGAGGTACCACTGGAACCGGTCGTCATCCAGAAGGAGCTCCTGGAGGAGACAGTGAAATTCCCCCAGCTCTGTGCGTGTCTGGAGGACTTCATTAACCCAGCCACGACGGCGGGTGGTTTTCCGGTGTTTCTGGGACTTTTACAGCAGGTACAGTGCAGCAACAGTGGTGATATCAGCCATGATCAATGTGGAAAGAGAGCGGGTTGAGGAATACCGGTTCAAAAATGATCAAGCGGCGCGATACAAGTGTCTCAAGCGACTGTATTCGCGTCTGTCGCGTTCGGTCTGAACGCCCCATTAGTTTGAGATCTTGCCTTTCAACTATAAGAATGCATCTATGACAAACGGCCTTGAAAATATTAATTGATAAAGTGTTCCTGCTCCAGCCCAGAGTTAAGCTGATCCACTTGGCCATCGGCTTGTAAATTACCAATTTTCAAGTTTTAACGCTTTCTAAACAATCTTATTCAGTTTTTTTTTTTTTTTTAAAAGCTACCTCAAACAACACAAATCCAAACAGTTTAATATTCAGTTCAATCTGCTTTTTTCCCATTTTGGAACAATAGTTTTAAACATTCCTGTTCAGTGAGGGAATTATCTAAATTAGAATGTCCACCTGCATAATTTTGATAAAGAAAACTGATGCTGATGCACTGTACCTGCTGTACAAGTCATCATCCAGTCACATGTTAAATAGTTTCACATAATCAAAAAGATTATTTTACATTCCATCTCTCAAATTTGCAGGGAAATATGGGTTGTTGCTCCCTTCTTGCAGTTCAAACCTTTTGAGGTTTAGGAAGTTTCTCCAGCACATCATTCAGTGGGACAGAGCAGACATCTCTCTCCTTGAATGAAAAGGTTGGTTACTCTTTTCCAATATTCCCTCTGTTTCGTTTGAGAAATCCTGCATTCATGTCATTGCCCTCAAGGCTCTCAACCAAGCCAGTGGAATGATGATTTCCGCCCTTAACATTAGTGGCTGCTCTCTCTCACTGCTTCAATTTACCGCACAGCATCTGGCTCAGCATAATAGCCAATACTTTGGGAAAAAACATCCACCTTAGCAATTCAGGCTAATCCTGTATGTTGGCAAATCACCAATATGTGTCATAGACAACTTTAGACCATGATACATTTGCTTTGACATTACAGCAATTATACATGGAATGCAGAAAATGTACTTTGACAAACAGGTTTTTGTGAAATAAAAACTTTCACAGACGGATAGGCATGAGGCATGCCACCTGGATGCAGGGTTCGTGCAGGTTTGAACAAGTCAAATTTAAGACTTTAAAGACCTTTTTTAGACCATTTTGAACATAAATCAAGACCTACCTACACGAAGTACGAAAAAGTAAGGAAAAATAAAGTCCCAGAATTACTTTAAAAAATAACTAATTCATTGCCATTCAGAACTAGACGAACTTGGGCCAGGAAGTGGTGCCAAAGGTGTACAAAATTGTGTGATAGTGTGACTTCGCTGGAGACTTTTAGAAGCTAACTGGTATTTTTCCGATTTTGTGTGTGACTCCAGCGCTTTCACACCAAGTGTGCCCAATTTGAGGTTCCTCTTGCAGAGCGTACATTGCGCTTCAAATTCACTATTAGATACAGCTTTTAACCAACTGAATTCTGGTTGTTCGCCTCCACTGGGTCCTCCACACTGGGAGCTATGTCTGGGATGCTGCTGGGGGTGCTGTCCCTGGGTCCCTTTGGCCCAGCCAGTCGTTGTCTGTCAGGGTCGGGGGGCCTGGGCACTGGTGCCCCCCGTGGCACAGCCTGTGACTCCTCCCAGTGTGGACGGCCCCAAAGGTGGCGTTTCCTCAATCCTCAGTGCCTTGCCATGTCTCCTTATTTCCTGTAGTAAGAGTGTGTGTGTGTGTGTGTGTATGTGTGTGTACGTATGTGTGCATGTATATAGTACGGAGGGTGGGAGGGAGGGGCTTTCTTTATTATTGTTTTATGTTTCCTGTGTAAAGCACTTTGTGCTACATACTCATGTATGAAAAGTGCTTTATAAATAAAGTTGATTGATTGATTGATTGATATTTTTTATCAAAAAAATGTGAAAAGTGATTTTTTTCCTCAACTCCTTAGTGGGTTGGGTAGGCTGTCAATAAATGCATTCCAGATACACAGAACACATGTGCTGACAACATCCACTAAAAAAATTACTCTTAAAACATTTCTACATGATTTTGTATCAATTTAATGCAAATTGATGCACTTTTTTTCCAATATTTTCATCTTTACTTCATTGGCAATCAATTATTCCCCCAAGTTATGACATCGGTCAACATGCCATTCTTTTCACCAAACAGTATACTCATTCCACAGAAAAAAATTATAAAAATCCAACCAAAATCAATGGATCTGTGAAGATTTCACTACTAGTTGGCGATCAACAGGCTCAGAACCTCAATAGAATTGTAGGCTACTCTCAAATTTCAAAAGACATGCTGGATATTTAGCATCATGGCACACTTACACACACACACACACACATGATCTAAGTCATTTGAATGAGTTTGGAACAACCAACCGACAGTTACCAACGGGTTACCAACGGACATTGACGCTGCTCATCTGTCTGAGGTAAGTGACAGTGACTTTAGGTCTGCCCCAGCATTTTGGGAAAAAAGAATGGTAATATGGATATTGTAATGGTAATAAACTGAAAGGATCACACCAGTCTTTAAACAAGTATATTTCTGATGATTCCTCATCCCCAACATATCCCTGTAGCAGCAGCATTCATTCTCTACTAGTTTACTTAGCTAGCTTTAGCCGTTTTAGCTAATTTCTGTGTTTTTTTTAAACGGCCATAACCCCTCACAGGAATTAGGTAGAGACTTACTTTTTTTATGCTCATAATCTTATGTATGGTATGTTTCCATTTTGCTTCGACCAGAAGTTGAGAAATTGCAAAAATTTCAACTGGACTTGCTAGGTAAATGAGAATAAATGCTGCTACAAGGATATGTTTGGAGCGAGGAATTATTAGAAATAAAGTTGTATGAAGGCTGGTGTGGTCCTTGAACTGTTTTTCATGTCAGACAGATAGTAGACTAGTAAGGATAACTAAAGGCTGCACTAAACGTTAGCTGCCATTAGCAACTAGCTACATGGCCAGTTGTTACGCTCAGATTTAGAACAATTATAGCTAGTTAGCCTGTGGCATGAATGGCCACACACAAAAGATATGTAGCTATATTCGATATCAGACTGTACACAATACTTAACAATACAAATGTTCTGTAAGATGTAAATATACTATATATTATGCATAGTTTGTTTTGTATATAGTACTGTACAGTATATAGTGAGTGATTTGTCAAGAGCTAGTCAGCTAGTAGTGTCAAACATCTAGATTTCTTTCACCTGAATGCGCAATATTTCCCATTTGCAGATTTGGTTCTGATCTTACTGGGTTTGCTGTGGAGGAAAAGTTAGCAAGAAGAGAAGGCAGCAGAGGATTGGAAAGGACAGTAAAGAGTAGTGGAGTTGAGAGGAGAGTGGAGGATTGAACAGAAGAGAAGAGTGGAATGAGGAGAGAAGAGTGAAGAAGACAGGGGTGGACTGAACAAGAGAGAAGAATAGTGGAGGAACAAAAGAGGAGTGAAGTGACCAGGAAGGATGGAGCCTGAGTTCTCAACCAAGCAGCTGGAGAGAAAGCTGCTCAGTACCAACTATACTGCTTGCATAATATGTCAGAAAACAGACAGTGATGCTGGTCCTCTTCAGAAACTGACAAATCTAGGCTACCCCTCCCTCCTATATGCGGTAACCAACAGAAGGGATGATGTCTCATACAGACTTGACAATGAGCTGCAACCTCAATGTGACTTTCTGGGGAGGGATTCTTTGTGGCACACAAAATTTCGTGCAAAGTACACAAATCGTAAAACTGTTGACCAGAAGAGGAAAAAAGCTGAAAATCCAGAAGGCACTTCATTTGAAGAAGAGCTTAATTCTGAGTCAGACAGCAGCAGGCCTACTAAAACAACACGGATGACAATGTCACAGCCCATCAAACACAAGGAAGAGTGCTTCATTTGTGGAAGAGCACGCACGACCAGGGGGAATAGATCCCTCAATTTGATTGCCACTTATGACAGACAGAATGCAGTATGGGAAAAAGCAAACAAACTTGAAGATGAAGAGATGCTACACAAGATTCGTGGTCCTGATGGAAACGAGTGTACTGATATGATTGCTGAGGACTTCCAGTACCACAAGGAATGCATGACCAACTACCTGACAAAGCGTCTTTGTTCACAGGAAAAGACTAGTACAGTCACCACTCCAAATGATGCTGCACTAACCAAATCATATCTCGGATAGATGAACCCATTTTCAAAGAGAATGCCATATACTTCGTCACAGCTTTTTAAGGGATGAATTCCATAAATACTTGGAAAGCCATGGAGTTCACAATGTTACCTCATACCGATCCCAGTCCTTGATGTTCTAGCCTGATTTGCTCAGCAGAAATGAATGTTGGCTGCATGCTCTCAAAGTTGAAGGAACTTAAGGAGAAAACTGAAGAGGCAGAGTATGAAGAAGAAAGTGATGATGAGTTGACACCAGATGACACCATAGTCTCTTCCTACAACACTGCAAAGAGAATATGGAAGGAGCTCCAGGACCATCGTAAGCAGGCCCTGAAGGAAGCAAGAGAAGCCAGAATGGGTCGAGCCAGTGGAAGTCACCAAATGCCTGGAAGTTTGACTGAAGACCCGTCACTGCAGCTAGAGATATCATACCTGGAGGCATCCCGAAGAGTGAGCTCTAACCTGTATAACCACCTGGCATGGATGCATCTCCAGAGTTAAGGGGGCGGCAATAGCTCAGTCCGTAGGGACTTGGCTTGGGGACTTGAAGGTCGCCGGTTCAAGTCCCACCCAGACCAAAAAAGAATGATGTGGACCAGCAGTTGGAGAGTGCTGGTTCACATCCTGGGCATTGCCGAGGTGCCCCTGAGCAAGGCACCGGCCCCTAACACTGCTCATTGGGTGCCGTAGCATGTGTGGCTGCCCCTTCATTTCCTCTACACTGCATGTGTGTGTTTGTGTGTGCGCACCTGTGAGTGGAAAAAAGAATTTCCCAATTTGGGATTATAATAGTAAATCAAAAAAAAAAAAAAAGTGAGGACAGCCGGGTGAAAATAACTCCTAAGCAGCAAGAACAAGTACTCAACCGCACTTTAATGGCTTAAGTCCTGGAAAGTCTTTAAACAACAGAGTGGTTACATTTCAAAAAGCCCAAGTTTGACAGTGTTTGCCGAAAGCCTGGAAGGGTGAGGACGCCTGATAAGCCTTCCATGGCTGAACACCCTCTCAACTGGTGCACTGGTAGCCGGTAGGGCTGAGCTAATGGCCTAAAAATTGAATCGCTGATTTTTTCACGCCAAACACGATTTACAATTTTAATTGTTTTTTTTTTCCTTCTCAAAAACAAACTTCAAATGACAAAGAAATCATTAAAAACATTGCATTTTTTAATGCATATATTTCAAAGTAATTTGCCTTGCCATTGTACATAATGCATATTCAAACTCGCTTGAAAAATTAAATGAAAGTGCATCCTCTTGAAAAGAATGTGTCCCTTTTTATAAAATGCTTGTCAGATTGCTTGCTGTTATAAAACAGATCAGTTTCCATATTGGTATTGATAAAGTGTTAACATAACTTTCATTTAATACTTTATTTTGCAAAAGGTGCTTCAAAAGGTTTGTTTACTACCAGTATTTAATATCCCTGAAGATATGTATACAAAATGAAACATCTGCATGCATTGCATAGTAAACATGACATGTTGGTAGATGTACAGGACATGAGGTGTGTGCTTGCTGTCTTTTGAACACATTTTTGACCAGGAAGACACGCCTGTCTCCTATCTCTGGCTTGAGACATGCCCTGTTGTGGGTTTGTAACACAAACCTGGCGTTAAACATTTTCAGCATGTGAATGAACCTCCGCCTTTTCCACTGTATACGAGCCCCATTTCCCAAATGTGACTGCATCCGTAAAAGCTGTCCACCAGGACTGTTTCCTGTCATACAGGACACAATGATTAAATTAAAGCTGCTGCGCAGCGATGGGTCGGGTCCGGGCTATTTTTGGCAAATTTAGGCAATTCTGAGCAACAAACAGGAGAATAGGAAGACAAGACAGTTGAGAATAATGTTCAGTTTGGACCACTTGAGGCTTGAACTCACAACTTCTGGAAAGACTGTCATCTATTGCTCTGAGCTAATTGGCAAGTGGCAATACAATAGTGGCTTGACAAATTGAGTAAACCATTCTCTGTTGTGCAGGCAGATTTGAAACCACTGTAAAAAATTCAGTTATCAAGACAAAAATCTGAAAATACACATATTGCAGCATGGAGATGTTGGTAATTTGTTTTTAAAATGATTGATTTGCTCCATAAGTGAATAACTGATGTTTGAAAATGCTGCTTGCATTGACTGCAATTATTCACATGAGAGCAGAATTCAAAATGTTCTCAAAAATTCATGTTTTTAGGTAAAATTCTGATATTTGTCAAACATCATCTACCATGACTCTAAATAATGTTCAATTTTTTCATGAACATTGAAGATTTATTTATCAATTTGCAGGTATATGTTTACAGTAGTGTTCACCGTCAAACATTTTTATGCACTGTAGGCAAAAATTGTGGGAGGAGATAGGTGATGGACTTCATAATTTTTAATAGGTTTAAATGTACAAAAGTTTCTTTAGTATTGGGGCTACAGCTTGATGAAAGTGTGAAGTTCTAGCAGGTTGATTTGTTATGAATTTTCAATGTTTTGAACTTTAGATGCTTGCTGTAGCGCCACCATCAGGCCTATTGGCTTGAGTTTACAGCTGAGGACATCTGACATTTTGATCTGTCATCATCATCATCCTTGCTGGGTCTCAAACCCACAACCCCTGACACCAAGCACCAGCTCCTAAGTCACTGAGCTAATTGGCTGGAAGTGAGACCTGCTGTGTAGTTTAATTTGTCGATTCAGGGAGTCACTGTCCGGGCAGCTGTTGTCAAGGCAGATTTCAAAAATGGTCAAAATGTTAGAAATTCTGTTACCGGAACAAAAATCTGATAATACATAAATTGCATCTTGACAGCATGGCAATGTTGGTGATTTGTTTTTAACTCTAAGTGTTTTGCTTCATAAGAGAAAATCTGATGTTTAAAAATGCCACTCTTACATTGACTCCAGTTGTTCCCATGAGAGCAGAATTCAAAATGTTCTCAAAAATTCAGTTTTTGAGATAAAATTCTGATATTTGCGAGAAACAAGTTTTGTGGAGGACGGTCTGAAGATGCTCTCTAGCAAGTTTGGTGACAACTGAGCAAAAATTGTGGGAGGAGATAGGTTTTATAGGTTTTACAGGTTTTGAAAAAAACTGAGTGATGGACTTCATAATTTGTGATGAGTTTAAGTGAACTAAAGTTTCAGCAGTAGTGGGGCTACAGTTTGGTGAAAGTTTCAAAACTGTAGCATGTACTGTTGATTTTGTAGGTATTTTTAAATTTTTTAAATTAACATTTTTTAATTTATTTATTCTTTGAAACAAACTCTTGACTTGTTTCTCTGTGGAAAGTCAATGTGGGGGGGGGGAGGGCAGAGCCCACTAGGATTTTTTTTTAAATGGTCCTAAACCACAAATTCAAATTTATCGATTTTACCAATTTATCGCCAAGCACTAGATGGGATTATATGGACCATCACACAATTGAATGGGAGAAGCTGTATTTGAAATCAGTTTTGTCCCTGAAAACAGTTTCAGTTTCCACATAAAGAAGCAATCATTTCAAATCCAGGATAAGTGGAATTTGGCCAGAATGAGAATTACCTCACTGTGACAAGCCTGTTATACATAAATAACACAAGATTGCAGCTGGTTACAGACATAGCATAACACTATAAGGAAATGTTGATGAAATTCAACATGCAATCCAGTTCTAATAAATCAACATTATGTAAGTCTATGAAGTCTCCCTATTAGAGTTTAAAGCACATTGCCTTCAAAGTATGTGATATAAGGGTCTGTTACTTTGTCAAATACATATAGCACTTCCTTCAAAACTAAACATTCTAGGGAATAATGTTTATTGACTTTATTGTCATGATTCAGAGTTTTTGTGTGGATTTTCCATGCTTGGTATGTTTTTACTTTTGTCTGTGTGTGTTTAAGAGGTGCGGCGGAGGCTGGGCTTGTGTGACTTACAGTAATTCATACATACATTCATACACTGAAGGCGATGGCTGCCATGCAAGGTGCCGACCAGCATATCAGGAGCAGTTTGGGGTTCAGTATCTTGCCTAAGTAATATTCTACTTTAGATACCTGCTCATGTGCAAGTCCTCCAGCTTGGATATGCTCTACTCTAGTGGTCCCCAACCACTGGGCTGCAGACCAGTACCTGTCAGTGGGTCGTTTGGTACCGGGCCGCAGAGAAAGAATAAATCCGTTATTTTATTTGCATAATATAGACAATCGAACTCTGTAAAATTTAGTTTATTTGAAAACAGGGACAGTGCACATTAATAACATTACTGTAAATGCGCCAGAATTAGCCAAGAGGCTATTTTTCATCTGTAGTCTGTTGTCCCTAGTAAGTCCTGTAAGTTCTTTTATTTTGTTTTTTCTCTTTTAATAACATCCGTGTGTTCCTCTTGGTGTGCTTGACACGTAGCTGTTTCAGTTACATTATACCACAAAAATAAGCCCTCCAGCTAGCTAAAATGAGTGGAAAACAAACATATCGGTGAGCTACTTTGCGAAGCAAAAAGGAGAAGGCCCAATGATTAGACAAGAAGAGCGTATGACTGCCGAGAAAAAGAAAGCTACATGTCGGAAGATGGACAACTGTCTTCAAGTTGGCTGATAAAGTGGCTGAACTACAGCTGTGGGGACAGCGAGTGGAAAACTGCTGAAGACTGCAAACGATGGTGGCCTTAAAGTATGTTACCTTAGTAAGTTACGGAGTGGACTGGACATAAGGAAGGCAAATCGGGTGGCAATTGTCTGTTGTATAATTGTATTTTACCACCATGTAATCCAACCCCTACCCCTAGAATTTCCCTTCAAGTGTGGTGCTCCTGAGGCATTACATTATTTAATATAATAAATATCTCTGATAATCATTCTTTGTAACTTTTAATCATTGCCAAATGTCCAATAAATGTGACACAGTTCCAACAGGTATAAGTGGTTTAACCTCAGGACAGACAAAATTTAATTTGAGTTGAGAGATTAAATTGCTACCCAGCTGATCTATCTGCTGAAAATGTATTCCTAAGGAGAACGTTCACCCTCATGGAAGTGCCTTGCATTCTAACACTAACTCTAACCCCACCACAAGGCATTTAAAAAAATGAAAAAATATAATGATAAAATCTACCAAATGAAATTTTTTGAGTGTTTATATAATCTGGATAATAGAGTGTAACTCGAGGCAGAGACCAATTTAAGAATATTGTTGCCACATCATCATTATTAATGTCGCTTTCATGCCCTCAGAGCACAGACACAACTGAAAGTGGAAACAAGAGAAAATAACTACCTCAATATGGAGGACCATTTTACTAAGTGAGCCTCTATCACACGTGTTTCAGAGAACAATTCCAGGGACAACCCCACACTCTTTCAACTCTAAAATTCCTCCTCAAATGTCTTCATTACGCCCCAAGGTATCTGAGCTGTAATCTAGGATTTATTGCAACTCCTTAATGGTGGAAGGTCAATCAGCAGAGGTCAACAATCCCACTGCAAAAGTCACTTTCAAAGGCAGACGAAATGTGCACTTCAGCAGTGGCATGCCCTGAGTATTCATTTGCCAAATTCATTAGCTTAATATCAGTGGACATCTGTTTAACAGGCAGACTACTACAGCTAATCACAGGGTTCCTCTGGGAAATCATCTTAAGGAGTTAGAGACGCCATCAAACAGCTGCATCCCTGACATCCACAAGGCCACTCTATCATTGCTGTAATTAAGATCTCAATGAAAAGGAGCCATGTCTTGACAGCTTTCTTATTATTCTATTTTATGAGAGGGAGGAAGACACACAGCTAATTTAGTGCCCACATTCATTTTATTTGGGCCTCTAACTGATGTTCGAAGCCGCAAGCCTCTATGACTAGTGAGCAAAACATGTCTATATTCGAACGGTGTGTGTGGAAAGTGCCAAAAAAACAATAAAACAGCAGAGAATGTCAGATATTCAGAAACCCTTCGAGCTCAGGTAGCCAAAGACTGATTTTACCCATGATAAGTGATATGGTGTCTGTCGATTGGTTGGTTGGTGGACCATTTTCTTCCAGCTATAAATGTCATAGCAACTATTGGATCGATTGCCACAAAATTTGGAAGATACATTTAAGGTCCCCCGAAGATAAATGCGTCTGGCTTGGAATCCTCCTCCTGTTAAACAAAACCAATTTTGTACAGATGATGAATCCTGATGACTTTGGTGATCCATAGACTTTTTCTGTCTCAGTGGTTATGGATACTTCATATATCCCAGCAGAATGATTTCTTAATTTTGGGGACTGCCTGAAATAGCTCCACCATCAGGACTTTTCAGCATATCAGCATTTTGATTACACAACAATTACAAAAACAACTGAAATAATCCTGGGTCTTGAATCTAGATAGAAACCTTTTAGGATTCGAACAATGTGCTGTTTATGTGTTGGCAGTTGGCTTTTGGCCTGTGGAGTTAGCTAACGAGGTAAATTAACATTTTTTCCCCCAAGCTGTTATTACTGTACTTTAGTGTACAATAACCTGCAGAGCTGCGTCAATCTCATGTTTAATTTGTCAATTCTAATTGGTTGCCATGCTTCAAGAGGGGAGGTCATACCTAATGTGAGGTGAGAGAGTGTAGAACGCACAATCTGTTACTGCCATGTTGATGTTGTTCCTGGAACATCATAATTAATGTTGCTCCAAGGCCATCATTGCAACTGATAGATACAGTTTTGTAATGTTATACTTTTGCAAATCAGGGGGAAAAGACCAGGAAAATACACACATGGGAGACGTTATCCTTAACATTATAAAAGGATCTACTTCAACGTCGACATGTTATGATACAAACGTATATAAATGTATATTTTTATCTGACTCAAAAGCAGACACCAAGATGGGGAGATAGTTAAGGGAACTGATTGTAAATGCAGAGTAGGCAGGAAGTGGAAGATGCTTTGGCCCCAGCACAGGTAGGTGGAAACACTGAGGCTCAGGCTCTGGCAGGTAGAAACATTGGTTGCTTGGGCTCTGGGATGTGGAAACGCTGGTGGCTTGCTAGGTGACGCAGTGGAGACTCACATTCATGTGGGCTGAGGTAGAAGTGGAGGTTCAGGAGGATAAAACACTGGCAACACCTTCTGATGTTGCCAAAAGACTTGGGTTGGTATCAAGGTACGGCGTTAAGTTTATTCTATTCTTACCTTTCCAATAGGACCTTGCCAGTTATCATACCAAATGCTACTTCTTCAATAGCTAAACTGACTTGTGGTGTCCCTCAAGGCTCTGTTATGGTCCTATTCTTTTTTATATTTTTATGCTGCCTCTGTGCCAGGTTAATCAAAATCATACTGGGCCCTATTTAGATGGTCTATAGAACATGGTCTAAAGTGCACCACACAAGTGCATTTATGGCATGTCCAAGTCCATTTTGCTAGTTAAACTGAAGTGATTGGTGTGTTTTGGGCGGAACTTAAATCAAACCAATCCGATAGTCGTCTTCAATTCCCTTTAAGAACCTGGTGCGCCAGGGCCTGGCACATGTAAATTAGTGACAGAAGTCTTCGCTGACGGGCAAGGTCGTGATCCTTGGCTGCTGCACCCACTGCCCTACCATGGGGATCCAACAGGATGGGAGGAAAAAGTAAAAATCTAAATCACGAAAAATTTCCACATATCGAAATGCAAGTGGTTGGACTATTATAACACACAAACAAATCATCCTCCTGGTGACTTTTTTTGTCATAAGCAACAAGCGACAAATCTAGCGACTTTTACTGGTGTTGTTGGAGACTTTTGTGGTGTTTGCAGACTGTGACTTGAAAGCACATATCAGTCCCTCCCCCGTCCAAAAGCACTCTCTGGTGGTCACTCTCTCAGTAGCCTCACGCAGCAGTCCCAGCCTGCAGTCAGAGCAGAGAGGAGACACACACCACCATTTTTATCCGTGAAAATGGTTTGGCTTGGGACCGATGCATTGGCCTATGCATGGATGGTGCGTGGGCAATGATGGGCTGTGAGCGTGGTCTAGCTGCTTGCGTTCAGCAAGTAGCTCCACTTGTGAAATGGACACATTGCAGGGTCCATCACGAAGCACTAGCTGCTAAAAACATGCTGGTTCTCTTTGACTCCGTGCTGAACCAATCTGTGAAAATGATAAATCTCATCAAATCACAGCCGCTAAAGTCTATCTTGTTTGGGGTCCTCTGCCAGGAGATGGGGTCAGGGCACGAACAGCTGCTTCTGCACACTGAAGTTCACTGGCTCTCCAGGGGGCGGGCGTTACAAAGATTGTATGAGCTGCAAGAGGAGGTGAAGTTTTTTTTGACAGAAATCAAATCAGATCTGGCGAAGCATCTGGATGACACTATGTGACTTGCATCTCTGCCTTATTTGGTCGATATATTTGACCGCTTGAATGGCCTCAACCTGTCTTTGCAAGGCCGCAAAACTCATATTTTGCTCCTCGCTGACAGAGTAGACGCCTTCACACAAAAACTTGACCTCTGGCATGGCCGCATCAGTCGAGGGAACTGCGAAATGTTCCCCAGGCACTGATGCAGGCACGTCACACGATTTCTCCTCTATATTTCAATCAGCGTCTGAGCACCTGTCAGCAATGAGAAAAGAATTTGCGATGTACTTTAAAGAGGATTATCGCTCTTTTGCGTGGGTTCGAGGCCCATTTGTGTGCACAGCAAACAAGCTGTCAATTGATATGCAGGAACACCTTATTGAGCTGAAGAGTGACAGTAGTCTGAAGGAACTCTTTACCTCCTGCCCTCTTTCGTCATTCTGGGCAGAAAAGCAGCTAACTCTGCATCGCTCTTGAGTCCTTTCAAATTCTGCAGCTCCCTCCAACTCTGAAATGACACTCAGATATTTATCCTAGTTTTCTCTCTGGCTCGGTCCAATTTTTTGATTTAATATTGCTTTGTCATCCATTACAAAGTTTACACATTTGTGCAAAAATATCAATGCAATAGTTGACACTAAATTTGGTGGAAAACATTTTACATGGTGTCTGGTGCATACAAATAATGGCTAATTACTGCAACAGTCAAGAGCATAAAGATAGAAAATAAACAATGCAATACAAATATAATAAAATACTAAAGCACTTATGCAAGTTTTAGATTTACAAAGCTGTATCCTTCTGTGCAAACCTCTTTATCTTGGGATGTGCAAAAGTTCACAGTGTAAAGAATATATGTCATGGGATTGATGGTCAAAGATGTCAGCTGATGTAATGTATGGAGATAGGTGCCCACTGGAGAGTTGGGGGGCTTGTTGATGAGACCAGCTGCAGATGAGTATAAAGGGAAGGGTGGTAATTCATTGCTGGGGGTGGCTGGACTGGAATTTTAGTCCTAAAAAGAAAAAGATGTGGCAGGACAGTTAGTTTAGTTCTGACAACTTGTTTTGATTACAACATGTTAGGACTGAGTTTATTCTACAGCATGAACAGTGATATGATCAGGCAAATATATATATACAGTGTGAAATCTGTAGTGTTTGGAATGTTTTTTGTAAAGCACTCTGTACATGTAAGACATGGTTATGGTATGGCTTTCTCATGGTTTTCACAGGGCACAATGTTTACACAGTAACAACTTACTTAGATCTTCAGCCACTTTAGACTTACAGTAATTGTCTCTATTACCCAGTCCAATGTGAGATAAAGCAAGATCTTCCAGGTCTGCAAGGCCTGGTCTTTTCTTCAGTGGGGTAGAAGTCAGAGCTGCTTCTTGTTCATTTCTGTAGCAAGAATTTCATGATTTACTAACAGTGACAGAGTACTACTACTGCTACTGCTACTGCTAATAATGATAATAAGAATAATAAGAATACAATAACAATAATAGTAAAACTCATGATGATAAATAATCATCAATTACTCTACTTGACTTTACCCGTCTTTTTTATGTCAGTCCCCAGACCGGGAATGCTTTTCACAGTGGGACTGATCAAAGATCCAAAGCAATCCCCAGAGGAAATTAACTAGTGTTTTTTCAGGCATTTTATTAGGATTTGAAAAGTAAGTGGATGGTGGGAGCGACACTTGACAGAGCATTTTAACAGCAATCCAAGTAAAGCTGGTTGATCCTTTCATCATTCTTTATCATTCAATAGTGAATACTCTATCATCCACTAGTGCAAAGGAGGAGGAAAGGAATTGTCTAGTGAGTCTGGTTTGCATTGTTTTTTGTTGGGGTCCAACACATGAATGTCAGAAGAAAAGCACAAACCCCATCTTAAAAAGTACTCACACGAAGACAGTCCATGGAAGAATTTAGAAAGCACTGGCAGAGCTATACTTTTCTAGGAGGAGAGAGAGAAGAGAGCTAATCTTTTGGGCATCACTACCCCCTGCTCAGCTGGAAAGGAATGCGCCCTTTCAAAAGCTGAATTGAGGGTATGCTTGGCATGGAAATAATAGGGGAAGAAGTCACAATTTCACAGATTCTGGGGGTGGGAGTGAATTAGGGGGAGCTAAACTGGGAAGCTCAAGTCCCCTTTCCAATGACAGGAGAAGCTTTACATATACTTCCATGTCTCGTTGAAGAAATGTGGGTTACTCAAACCTCTGGTTCTTTGGGGATACATACAGTTGTGGTCAAAAGCTTACATACACTTGTTAAGAAAATGTATATCTTGGCACTCTTGAATTCCAATAATTCTCCCACTCTCATTTATCTGTGATGGAATGACTGGAATACATACCTTTTTTTTTTTTTTTTTTTACAAAAAACCTTCATTAATGTTGGCTCAATATTGACTTTATTATAGGGCTATTATTACAGAAAGGCTTAAATCAAGAACTGAGTGCATGGTGCCTGCTGAGATAACCTGCGGTACCACGGAAAAGGCTATAGTGACCAAATCAAAACAATACATGCAGTAATTCAGATATTTGGCTGAACCCAGAGGAAAATTTTACTGCTCAAAGCTTGCTCCTTTATGGCTATGGAGCCACACTTCCTGTTAACTGCGGTCACGAGCGATTATGTGATTAGCGCAGGAACACCTTGGTCTCGCGCTGCCAGTTGTCGACAGTGCTGTGCTGTAGTGGACTCAAAACGCAACCGGTGGGGGCTGCCGGATGCAAAACAGGATTGGAGCCGTAACGTATCGGACACGTATCTGGTGCTCCCCAATAAGCCTAGTAGTGTGCCAGAGTCAAATCCTAACTGAGAGGATGAGTCCGAGTCTGAAGACCCAAGTGTTGCAAAAAAGAGCAGAAAATACTGTTTTCTTGAAGAATGGCTGCATGAATTTGACTGGTTCAGGTATCTCAGAGCGACGAATTCCATGAACTGCAAATTTTGCAGTCGATACCCGCAACATGTGGGGAACACGAAATTTGCAGGTAATGCTAACACTACACAGTTAAAACGTAACACATTGGTCAAACACAGGGCTAGTCTAAGGCATAAAATATGCCGTGACCTGTACTCCAATGAAAATGGAACTTCACTGTCAGTTGCATTTAGAAGGCAAGAGACTGTTAATCAGTGTGCTGAGGAGGCTGAAGTCATACTACGCGGCCTTTTTCATTTCCAAGAAAGAACTACCCTTTACCAAATATAAAGGCCAGCTGAACCTGCAAAGAAAGAATGGCATGAAACAGAACTCAACATATAACAATTTCTTAATATTATTATATGATATTATATATATATAGTCAATATAGTCAATATAAGTGATTTACAGTGTGAAAGTGCTCTTAAAACTTTCAGTTAGGGGCCACTGTGTTCCCAGTAAAAAAAAAGTTAGTCTGGAGCCCTGAAAGGTGTTTTATTTTTTGTTGATCAAAATATGCATCACACCTTGTATGCGTCACCTGTTGCCGCCAGGAGAGTGACTTGTTTTGAATTTTTGACCCCCAGTAAGCTATCTAACCATGGATAAATTAAAAAAATAAAAAAATACAATACATACTGTCTACAAAATATAACCTTTTATGCTTCATGGACAAAGTAATTTGCTTTCACTGCTGACGAAGCTGATTTGCCTGTAGGCTTAATATGCGGAGAGAATTTAGCAAACAACAAAAAATCTAATGTTGAAAGACATTTCCAGACTAAGCACACAGCCTTTGCTGAAAAATACCCATCTGGAGAGAAAAAGAAAAAGAACAGTTTTGGAACTGCTGTGGAAAGCTTATCAGAGCAAAAGTACTTTGAAGAGGTGGGTGAAATCTACAAATTGAAGTACTTCTGCTAGTTTTGTTGCAGTTCAGGAGATAGCCAGGCACAAGAGGCCACAGATGGATTATATATGTATATATATAAAAAATCATTAAGATATCAGAACTTCTATTCACAGACTTCAAAAACAAGAGAATGTCAAGGACAGGGCCATAAAAATGGCAGAAAACCTCACTGGTCAACAAATCACAGACACTAATTTGTCTTCAGCATACTCAATCGCTGGTGATGAGTCAAAAGATGTAAGCGATATTGAGCAAATAGCTCTATTATGCAGATATGTGAATTCTGCTGGGCCACAGGAAGAAATCTTTGAGTTGATATCAATTAAAGATCAAACACGGGTGGAGGACATCTGTGAGGCTTTGTTGGATTGTTTAAAAGCACCAACCACCATGAGCCGGTGGCTACTGATGGGGCACCGAGTATGACAGGAGCACAAAAGGAGGTTGTGACTTCAGAAGTTGCTAGATATATAACTGTTGATGTTTCATTGCATCCTGCATCGAGTGTTGTGCGTTCCGGCTCCAGACCTAGGGAAAATCTGGACCAGTAGCAATGGATAAACAGGCTAAAAAGCACTGTGTAGCCAATAATATATATTTCTGTGGATGATATAGGGAGAGGACAAAAGTTATGGTCTTGCTCAGGCCAGTGCACGTTTATTTCTCACATTTCAACATAAAACTCTCACATCAGCTATTCAAAGCTTTCTGATTTTAAATTCATATCACATTCATACAACACTAAAACACATAACAATAACATAACAAATGTCAAAACAGACTGACAATGAACACAAAAACATTCTGCCTAAAGAAATATCAGTACACATGAACTCTAATAATCTCGCTTCTGTTCTACATAAACAAGAATTGTTTTAACTTAAAAATAATAAGATACACAGGTACAAAAATAACATAACTCAAAACAGACATTCACTACACTCTCATGCTTACATTCATTCATATTTAACAAATACATTTCACTCTCACTCATTCTACACTTAATTAATATACCTAAGACATTTCTAACACACACACACACAATACTTTTACACTTGCACTTAACTTCCGCGCTTAACATGTGGCGTGACCTCACACATGTTAGCTAGCAACTCAAGAGCGAACTTGTATGAAAATAGCGTCCTTCTCAACCATTTACTTAAAACAGGCTGGCTCAGACTCTTAGCACTCTGGAAAGCATTACATTACCCGATACTTATGTCTGTTACTCACACAAACTACTATAGACATCTGAAATTCACAGACAGTACATATCCAACATGGCGACGCCGGTCGCGATACAACGCTTTAAACTTTTGTTTTTTATATATATATTTTTTGGCCTTTATGGCTTTAATGACAGCACAGCTGAAGAGGGAGCCGAACCCCGGTCCGCTGCAGAGCCTCAGCATATAACGGCGCCCTGACGACGCATTAAACTTAAGGTTTCTATACGTTGTATATATTGTATATATCTCCAAAACATACAAAGACTTTACAGAACGATTACTACAGTAATGATATTTGATACAAAACTGAGCTGAAAATAGAAAACAAGTTTTGCAGTACCTGTGGATGATATAGGGAGAGGACAAAAGTTCTCGTCTTGCACAGGCCAGTGCTCCTTTATATCTGAGCTGAGCATGAGCAGAGCATGTAGCTGAAGTCCCCCTAATGGATCCACAGTACCACCAGAGCGCCATCTACAGACTAGTAAGTTTATAAACTTCATGTAAGGCCTGTATAACCAGTGTCAGGTAATTCAAATATTTACAAAAAAATTAGGGGGGTGTCTGTTCACATGAAAAAACTCTAAATGTGGCATTTCCAACCCACTACATGTTCAAACATTTTCTACAGAGTGCACAGAATTGTTGAATCTTGTCATTCAAGATAGTGAACAAAATGATTAAACCACAGGCAGTTCCGTTCATTATTAGACGAAGTTGAAAGCACATATTCTGATCTCTTGCTGCACAACAAAGTCCGGTGGCTGTCCAGAGGGGAGGTGCTGAAACGGTGTGCTGTGTGTCTGGAGCACATAAAAACTTTGCTGGAAAGCAAAAGGCTTACCTTTCCTGAGCTGGAACAGCCAGATTGGCTGGAAAAACTGCACTTCATGGTGGATATGACAGTGCACCTTAACATGTTGAACAAAAATCTTCAGGGGACAGAAGGCTGGAGGAGGTTTTGGCATTTGAGCACAAGATGACAGTGTTTGCCAGAAATGTACAGAGAGGTACCCTGTCTCACTTTCCCTCTTTAAGAGGGTTTTAAAGAAGCACACTATCAGATAAATTACGAGCATTTGCAATCATCACAATGCAAACTGCGTTTCTGTGATTTCAGCGAGGAAAAAAACACATTAATAATAATAATAATAATACATTTTATTTGTTTGGTGGCGCCTTTCAAGTCACCCAAGGTCACCTTACATAGGATAAAAGCATAAAATCACAGAGTAATATCACCACATAGTATCACAGAATATTAAAAACAAACATTGATATAAAAAAGAAAAGAAAAGTGTAGTGCACAGTGACCAGTCAGAGTGAGTATGCCAGTTTGAACAGGTGGGTTTTGAGTTTGGATTTGAATGTTGTGATGGAGTCTGACTGTCTTATGTGTGGGGGGAGAGAGTTCCATAGTCTGGGTGCCGAGCAGCTGAAGGCTCGGGCACCCATGGTACTGAGGCGTGGTGTGGGGATGGTTAGCAGTCCAGCAGAGGTTGAGCGGAGGGTGCGATAGGGGCTGTATTCATGGAGGAGGTTGCAGAGGTAGGTGGGGGCTAGATGGTGGAGAGCTTTGTATGTGAGGAGGAGGTTTTTGTAGTGGATGCGGTATTGTACAGGGAGCCAGTGAAGTTGGATGAGAATAGGGGTGATGTGGTCAGATGATTTGGTGCAGGTGATAATCCGGGCGGCTGTGTTCTGGATGATATGCAGTCTGTTGATGAGTTTGGTGGGGAGTCCGGTGAGGAGGGCATTGCAGTAATCGATGCGGGAGGTGACAAGTGAATGAACCAGGATTTCGGTGCTGGACTGGGACAGTGATGGGCGGAGTCTGGAGATATTTCGGAGGTGGAAGAAGGCAGTCCGGGTGATGTTTTTGATGTGGGGTGCAAATGAGAGGGTGCTGTCCAGAATGACGCCGAGGCTCTTGACTTGTGGGGAGAAGGGTACAGGGAATCCGTCGATGATGATGGGTGGGGCTGGGGTGTGTTGTGATTTAGTGAGGGTGGATTTGGAGCCGATGAGCAGGGCCTCAGTTTTATTGCCATTGAGCTTCAGGAAGTTCCTGCTCATCCAGCTCCGGATGTCTTCGAGGCAGGTGCTGAGGGAGGTGGGAGGGATGGCGGCGTTGGGTTTGGAGGAGATGTAGACCTGTGTGTCGTCGGCATAGCAGTGAAAGAGGATCCCATGATGACGGAGGATTGTGCCCAGGGGGAGGAGGTAGATGATGAAGAGGAGTGGACCCAAGACTGACCCCTGGGGGACACCCAGTGAAACACCCGAACACCCAGACTTGTGGTCCCTTATTTGCACAAAGTGTTGGCGGTCAGTGAGGTAGGATGTAAACCAACGGAGTGCAGCACCAGTGATCCCAATGCCAGCCAGGCGGTCCAGGAGTAGTGTGTGGGAGATAGTGTCGAATGCTGCGCTGAGGTCGAGGAGGATGAGAATTGTAAGAAGTCCGGAGTCAGCTGCACAGAGGAGGTCGTTGGTGATTTTGACAAGGGCTGTTTCAGTGCTGTGTTTTGGACGGAAGCCGGATTGGAAAGGTTCATGGAGTTTGTTTGTGTCGAGGTGGGACTGTAGTTGTGCAGCAACCACCCTTTCAAGTGTTTTGGAGATGAAGGGGAGGTTGGAGATGGGCCGGTAAAGGTTAAGGTCATTTGGGTCAGTACCAGGTTTTTTCAGGATGGGTGTGATAGCAGCCAGTTTGAGAGTGGGGGGCACAGTGCCAGTGGTGAGGGAGGAGTTAATTATGTTGGTGATCATGGGAGAAATGGATGGCAGACAGGCTTTGACGAGGGAGGTGGGAAGAGGATCAAGCTGACAGGTGGTGGCTTTGGCTTTGTGGATGAGGTCAGAGATGGTGTGTTCTGATACTGGGGTGAAGTCAGAGAGGGAGCTGATGAGAGGTTGGCCAGAGGTGATCATCCAGGCTGGATCTTTTGACGAAATGCAGGATGAGGCCAGTTGTTGGTGAATGGTATTGATTTTAGAGCTGAAGAAGTCCAGGAAGGCAGTGCACTGATCGGTGGATATGTCTGGTGGGAGGGTTTTCGGAGTCTGAATTAGGTGGCTGATCGTTGCAAAGAGGACTCTGTTGTTGCCTGTACCAGTGTTGATGAGGTTGGAGTAGTATGAGGATTTGGCAGTAATGAGGGCGTTCTTGTAGTGATGCAGGTGGTCCGAGTACATTTGACTGTGTACGGTGAGTCCTGTTTTTTTGTACAGTCGCTCCAGTCGACGGCCTGTGGCTTTGAGCTGGCGTAGGTCAGGGGTAAACCAGGGAGCAGTGTGATTAAATGAGACTGAGCGGGTTTTCAGAGGAGCCAGGGTCTTGAGGGAAGAGGAGAGACAGTTATTGTAATGAGTCACCAGGTCAGCAGGGGAGGATGCTGGGGGAGGGCTGGGGTAGGAGCTTATCAGGGTGGAGAGATCTGTGGTGTTGATATGTTTGATGTTTCTGAAGGAGATGGTCCGTTGTTCTTTGACTTTGTGAAGTTGGGTGTGAATGTCAAAAAGTACAGCTTTGTGGTCAGAGATGGGGAAATCCGTGATGTCAAGGTTGGTGGGAGTGATGTCAGTGCAGCAGATTAAGTCCAGTATGTGGCCTTTGTTATGGGTTGGTAGGTTGACATGTTGTGTGATACCGAGACAGTCTAGGAGTGATGTGAAGTCGTTGGCAAAGGTACTGGACGGGTTGTCAATGTGGATGTTGAAATCGCCGAGGAGGATAACAGTGGGGGACATGGCACATACAGATGTTAGTAGTGATGAGAATTCATTGAAGAAAACAGCAGAGGGTTTTGGTGGCCTGTAGATGGTAACAATGATAGTGGGTTTTGGGCCTGTGAGTTTTGCAGCTAAACATTCAAAAGAGGAGTGATGGGGGACATTGACAGGAGTGACTCTGAGGTTATCACGGTGAAGGAGAGCGAGACCGCCCCCCCTCCCTGTAGCACGGGGTTTACTAATGTAAGAAAAACCCGGTGGAGCAGCCTCATTTAGCTGGGAAAAGTCGTTTGGCTGTTGCCAGGTCTCAGTGAGGCATAAAATGTCCAGCTTATGGTCAGCAATAAAGTCGGCGATCAGGACAGCCTTGTTACTGAGGGATCTGATGTTCAGCAGACAGAGTTTCAGACAGGTGAGTGGTTGCTTTGAGCAGGGGGGACAGTACATTGTGATTGACAGGACTGACAGGACGGGCAGAGCGGGGAGGGGGGCGGTGCTCAGTGGACCAAAAAGAGCGGATGTTTGTGTTGCTGATGTGTTGACTGTACTGAAAGTTTCGTCCAGAGCCTCGATGGATGTATTTCGGTGGTTTGAGAATGTTGTGGCGGTGTGCAAGCTGTGGTGGAGGGGTCCTGGAGAAGATCCGAAGGCGTAACAACTCCGTTACCGAGTAACGGAGTGGCAGAGTAGCGCTCGTCAGAGTCAGACACAGCGCAATCCAGAGTAACAGGTTAAAAATCCACATGACGCAAGATGGTCAGCGATGTCGTCCAGCGGTAGTTGATCCAGGTGATGAGGCCACAGGACCAGTGTGGTGGAGGCAGAGAAGTGAAGCGTGGAGGTTGTAGCTTCGCTGGAGACGTTGAAACGGCTGAGCGACGCCGGGGATTAGCAGCAGGCTAGCAGACCGGCAGGCGAACACCCTCGGGGCAACTGGTGTGTCGGGTCCTCCGCATGAGACAGCAATCCGTGGGCGCAGGTAAGCGTCCAGGAGAGCTGGCAGGGTGGCAGCGGACCAGTCGGCTCGGGCGTGCTTCGTGGGGCACGACAGAGCAGGCTATCCAGCCACAGAGTGCGGAGAGGAGTCCCAGGAATCCCTTGCAGGTGAGCCTTGTACCGGTGAAGCTAGCTCGGACGCTAACCAGTGGCGAGGCAGTAGCAGCAGACAGGTAAAGACTGTTTAACTGGCGTTTCAGTGTGACAGAGCGTTAGGTCGAACGAGCCGAATCTAACAGATGGCATTAAAGTCCAGAGTTCATGCACAACACGAGCAAAAGAAAAGTAAAATATCACAAAAACAGTAAAAATAGTGGAGGAGGCGCGGCAGCAGCTTGCCAGCGGTCCCTCTTGGCCATCCCTGTTGAATATGACTGCATTTAAAGGTGTAAGTCAAACGGCCGACATAGCTGGCAAAGACGTATGGGTGTCTACGTTCAGATGCTTGACAGTTGATCTTGAGGATGTTGCTCGTCAGAAGGCCATTATTGCTCAGAAGCACAAATGGAGTGATACTGAAAACCTCCCAAACCAAACAAAGTTATTTTCAAGAATTTAGGGTTTTGCTTTGTTACAAACAGAATCATGACCTCATCATTTCACCCAACCTGCCACTGTCTTTGATTGACAAGCCTCGTTTCAGAACTAATTTGCCAGTGGTAGATGAGAAATATTGTCCAGTAAGTCGGTGCACTGTAACTAGAAGACTGAATGAGCTAGCAACAGACAAAGAAGCCAAGATAAGATCGAGTGCTTGCTGTCCCGCTACTAGGACTGGGCGATAAAGCGGTGAAATCAAATAATTTGATATTGCGGTTTAGGACTATTTAAAAAAAATACAATAGATTTTCTCTTTAACTTGCTCCGCCGCTGCTCCCCATGGGTTCCTGTAGGACATAGTGGGCTCCGCCCTCCCCCACATTGACTTTCCACAGAGAAATAAACACAACAACATGGCAGCCAAGAGTTTGTTCCTAATAAGGCACCGTCTCATCACTAGTTTTCTAGCGTCAGACGTTGAACAAACCACGGTCCGCTGCAAAGTTTGTTTAAAGGCTGTTGTAACTAAAGGCAGCAGACCGACACATTTATTTCAGCCTCTCAAACAGATGCATGCATCACAGTGGGACACTTGTTGTTCACTACGAGATGTACAAGACCGCTGCAGCCCACAAACACCCTCTATAAAGCAGCCAACATTAGCGGAGTCATTTAATCATTGTGTCCTGTATGACAGGAAAGGGTCCTGGTGGACAGCTTTGACGGATGCAGTCACATTGCATATTGCTAAAGAAATGGTGCTCGTATACAGTGGAGAAGGTGGAGGTTCATCCACATATGAACATCTTATCTTCAGGGATATTAAATACTGGTAGTAAACAAAAGGCACCTTTTGCAAAATAAAGTATTTAATGAAAGTTATGTTAACACTTTATCAATACCAATATGGAAACTGATCTGTTTTTATAATAGTAAGCAATCTGACATGTTAAATTTATGTTAACAAAAGCATTTTATCAAAAAGGGACACATTCTTTCCAAGAGGATGTACTTTTATTTATTTTTTCAAGCGAGTTTGAATATGCATTATTTACAATGGCAGGGCAAATTAGTTTAAAATAAATGCATTAAAATAAATGCAATGCTTTTAATAATTTCTTGTCATTTTAAGTTTGTTTTTGAGAAGGAAAAAAAATCGATGCAAATCGATTTTGATGTAAAAAAAATGGGAGATTTAAATCTTTGGCCATATCACCCAGCCCTAATTCCATCTGTCTACAAACAACCAGGATTCCAGGATCTCACAATCTTCTTGTAGAGCCGCAGTCTAACAGTCTTACAGCATTTCTTGTGGTTTTTTTTCAGTTGTAGCCTGGCTACAGCCTTTCTCAGAATAAGGCATATTTTATCAGAGTTGCTTCTCCATCCTGTCTTGGTTGCTGTGCATTTTATGCTTGGACATATTTGCTGGAAGACACCCAGCATATACTTGATAATGTGGCAAATACAGCAGCACATTGTATGTTCTTATTTGAGCTTCGGCAAGGTGTGTGCTTCAGAGTGGATTTAGCCATTCACTATTTGTTAGCAGAATTCCTACTGAATTCCTCCAATTACACACATTCATCTGTCTATCTAGTCATATCTGACTCTGTGAGGGCTCTGATGATGCCTCTCCCTCTGATTAATTCAGACGTGTTAATTAGACATTTCAGATAATTGATTCCTGGAAATGAATGGCTACATTTAGCATCCCAGTGTAAAGTCTTAAGATGGACCCCTCAAATAAATCACATGCCTTTGATTTAGTGCAACTTTAAATGGATGGTAGCTTTGACAAAAAGGACAGCCTGAAGACAATAACCTCCCAAGGCTCAGGAGTGTGCAGACAGCAGGGCACGGGCTGCACTCCAATTGATTACCAGAGCCACAGGCAGACAATTCCTCTCCTCTCCTTCTCTTGCTCCTTCTCCTTTCATCTATCGCTCTGCCCATTTTTTACTTCACTCTTTCTTTATCTCCTTCTCAGAGTAGAGACTGTCTCCACAAGCCACTTAGCAGATAATGATACTTCGCCTCATCAGCCTGTGACACAAATAATGCAAGTGGGCATGGAGAGGGAGCTTGCCCATCTGCCACCGCTTCATCATTGCTAATACGTCATGCGTATCCCTGGGAGACCAGCAGGGGTTTGTGGGAAGTGAGGAGGCCATTACCAGCAGTTAACAGGCTGCTAGCTCGCCTTCATCATACATTATTGTAGCATTGGAGATACAATTAGAAATGAACAAGGGTGCTCTTCACACCTGGCATTAATAGTGTGCCAATTGTTCTAATTGAGGGGACTGTGCTTATGTCCGGCATTAATATCTGTCTTAGTATGCACATACAATTATGATTCGCTATTCTCTCGCCAAACTGCATACTGGTTATGTTTATGTCTATTTCCTGGCTTTTGTACAGGAGACATAAACACAAGGGACACTTTGTTGATATATTCACACTTTCTCGTAAATGCGATGGTAACACTGTAAATGTACCATTTATTAATGATGGTTATTTGATAGTTAAAATTAAACTACAGGAAACCATCTAATAGTTAACAGTGAAATATTAATGAACTCAAGTTTAATTAATTATACATTTAATGTTTATAAATGATGTTTTTTATAAAGTGATACCAACTTGGTAAAAATTCATCTCTGAACTCTGGATTCAGTTTAATCATGCAGGATGTGGCCTATGATCTAAATTGCAATGATCCCCTTTCAACATAAAAGTTCACTGTGCTCTGTCTCCCATAAGATCAAAGGAAAACTGTAAGTGAGTCTCTTATTTGTACATTTTTATCAGCTGTAGTCAATTAATGTTAATTATGTGTGCTAGCCTCTACATGTCATGTTAAGATTAGTGGTCCACAAATCATTTCTGGAGCTTCACAGCAAAACAGTGTTTCAGCATTCTCCTAAACAATTAAAGTAGAGGTGTACTTGTTTTAAAATGTAAAAAAAAGTGGTGAAAAATGACTCTGCACAGCTTTTCTGTTGTGATCCAACCCCTCGGATCAGAAATGTATTTGAAAAGATGTTAATTACACCCTTTTTAAAGTTTAAAGCATTAGCATGCACCCACTTCAGATAGGGTGCATGAGCCGTTGACTGAATTTTGTTGTTTAAGATACCCTTTGAACCTGCAAGAGTACAGTAGTTTAAATCTATTTGACATTTCCTAGAAACCGGTGAACAAGCTCCACAATCATGAATACAGTACATACGGTATTGTGTTACTATTAGCTGTCTAACCATGAGTGTTGGTATTGAGATAAAGAGGCCCTAAATTAGCTTGGGACCACTGTTGCAATTGTCATCTCTTAGGAGGGCCACTACAGCATTCAAGCACTACAAGAAAGTGCAATATTGCTTAAATTTGGTTTTTATGTCTATAATGAACATAATCATTAAAAAAAAAAACATGCAAACAGCAGTTTTTATAGATTTTTTTTATATGATAAGTTTTCTAATAGTTACAGCACACCTTTTGTCCTACCCTAAATAACCTATGGAATACTTGCACTGAACTAACAAAATATGTGTGTACTTAGTACTATTTCTTGCCAACACCTGGCAGCACTTCTGCTCATATTTTCTTCATATTTAACACAAAAATACAAATAGAAGTATATATCTTTATGCAGCTTAGTTTTTAGTGAGAATCTTTTTTTCCATATAAACTACTTATACAAACTTCACACTAGGCTTGTTGCGTAGTCAGTGTTCTAGGTTTTACAACAATTACATTACTTGCCCAGCACCCCTACCGTCATTTAACTTACTTAAAAATCCATAGTCCAACAACGGATGCCGCAGTTACAAACTGCCGGAGCTGTCTACTTTGTTCAGCAGTTGGGCCAGGATGAGAGTCCCACCACATAGTCACAGGGGTCACTTTTTGCTTTTAGCCTGGAGAGAATTAGGAGAGCTGACTGACAGAGTGATGGCAGATGATTTGTTGTGAAATCGAAAAGCAAAAGGGCCTATATGGCAATATGTCGGATATAAACTCAAGGAGAGGAAGACATGACCAGTATGTTAGAGGTGTGGAGGCTGTCACCTGCAGTTCTTCTAATAGCTCCTTCTAGGACATCACCTCCAACAACTGACTGAAATATGTATCCACTGTATGTATCCACATGCAGCTTTAATGAATTAGATTGATGATGTTGGAAAGTTCAAGTGATTACTGCAATGAAATGTGCTCTAAGTGGATACATTCTAGTCAACTTCTTTATACCAGGGCTTTATCTTATGTAGGAGATGGCACCAAGGTAGGTTACTGTCTTACTCCCAACTCCCAATCATCTACACCTGTCAACTCTCTACAAAAGAGGCGATTTTACTTCTTTCTCCCTCCCCTGGTTGGCATACCCTAATGACTACACCCTGACTGGTACTTGTACAGTGCTATGAAAAAGCATTTGCCCCCTTACAGATTCCTTTTGTTTTTGCTTTTTTGTCACACTTACATGTTTCAGATCATCAAACAAATTTTAATGTCAGACAAATATAACTTGAGAATAAAGAAAGTTGATGATTCATTTATTAAGGGAAAAAAGCTATCCAAACTATGTGAAAAAGTAATTTTCCCCTAAACCTAATAACTGGTTGTGTCACCCTTGGCGGCAACAACTGCAATCAAGCGTGTGCGATAACTGGCAATGAGTCTTTCACATTGCTGTGGAGGAATTTTGGCCCACTCTTCTATATAGAATTGTTTTGATTTAGCCACACTGGAGGGTTTTCAAGCATGAACGGACTGTTTAAGGTCATGCCATAACATCTCACGGTCCGGACATTGACTAGGCCACTCCAAAACCTTCATTCAGAGGTGAACTTGCTGGTGTGCTTCAGATCATTGACCTGCTGCAGAGCCCAAGTTCGCTTGAGCTTAAGACTTGCATGACAAAAAATAATTGAGAACCTCTGGCCTAGCGTAATATCACCAGTCTTCTACTGTGTAAAACATAACTGGTGTTCAGTGTAAGTTTCAAGGGTAGTAATAAAGCTAACTGTGCCCCCTTTAGTCTTTCAACCAATGTTAGAATTTACAAGAGTAAACTAGTGAGTAACTGGCTAGTAGCTACAAATCACTTTTTGGATGCTTTGCAGTTGTAACATATGAATCTCATCATCATGCTGGTTATTTTGAAAATAAATGTTGGAATTGAATAATTAAAGGTGTCAAGATGTTATTATTCAAATGTTACCCAAATGTTCTTTCTTATAAGGTTGATATGTGTAATGGATATAAAGAGGACATTTTATTCATTGATGCATTCTTTTGAAATATATTCAGGAAACTCAGAAATCCAGTACAGATGTAGTGCAGGTTGAGGAACCAGCAGCTGGACCGTCAGGGCTTCAGGTGAGGTCTTAAAATGGTTCTGTGATGAGATATCAGCAACGAAAGCGAAGGATGTTTGGGTTTTATTTTACCTTCATATTACCATTTTTTATCATGAGTTTTTTTTTTCTCTTTTTTTAAATGATAAAGTTGGTTCTGTAAAGCCTAAACCTTGGTTATTCCTGTAATATTCAAAAGTTCTTTCTAAGAAGTTTGATAAGTGTAATGCATATACTTATCATATAAGGTCTACATTTTATTCATTGGTGCATTATTTTGACATACATTCATTTAATAGTGTAAAGTAAAAGTATTTACTTGTTCACCATAATTCATTGAGTAAGTTTTTCCCCTATTGGAAAGGTGGGGGGGAATGACCAATCATAAAGCCTTGGTCTCCGTCAGCTAGATTTAGCGACTTTTCAGACCCTCTTAGCGACTTTATTTCTAAAAAGCGACTAGCGACAAATTCAGTGACTTATTCAGATCATCAGGGGAAAGGCAAGAAATATATTCTATTGTAATTCACATGCTGCTCAGAGTCATCGCAGTCCACAGCTCCTCTGCAGCAGCGCCGGGGTCTCTCCCCTCCCACGTGGCTGAGCAGGCTGCAGCCAGTGTGTGGGGGCCGGCTGGGGCAGGCAGGAGCGGACGCCGCAGCCGCTCGCTCTGTGGATTTGAGACTGGATAGCTGCCGTCTACTCTGTTTTGATTGGTTAATTCTCCGACTTCTTTTGCGGTTCCACTGGTATTTGCGGGTGATAACCTTAAGCTGCTGAGTCTAGATCACGTTTGATCTTCCCTCTCACCCTTTCTTCAGATTAGGATATTCTCTGTTTTTTTTTTTTCAAGATATTTTGAGGCATAGACACCTTTATTTGACAGTGGATAGATCGGAAAGGAGAGATGGGGGGGTGTGACATGCAGAACAGGTCCTCCGGCCGGCGTTTGTGGCATGCGCTCTAACCACTCGACTACCTGCGTGCCGATATTCCTCTATCTTGTAAAAATGTACATACTTTGTTTGATGACGTAATCACGCACTCATTTGCATAATGCTTACTGGCTGTGTCTGTTGCAGTGAGGGGGAGATTTAAGCCATATATACAAAAGGTTGATAGAGAAATCTTTACCAAATAATCACAAACTCACTACAGGGACAAATATATTTGAAGTGCAAACTGTAAAGGGAGGGAGAAGATCTGAGTAAGTCACTGAATTTGTCGCTAGTCGCTTTTTAGAAATAAAGTCGCTAAGAGGGTCTGAAAAGTCGCTAAATCTGGCAAGAAAGTCGCCAAGTTGGCAACACTGGCAGAGACCAAGGCTGCAGCAGCGCCCACTGAACAATTCAGCCGAATAGGCTATATACACACTCACTTCTGCATTACAACTCAGCCAGCTCGTCATTGCTACTGGAAACAGACACAAACAGCGAAGCGATGGCGTTTTTTACCCGATCTCTACAAGATCTTCCCAAAATTACAGTCAACGGTGTTGGTTGCATCATTCAAGAAGCGTGCCGTACCTCGGTTGGCAAGAAGGAGAAGGGCTTCAAACTGTACGTTTTGAGCTATATCCACAATTACGAAGGTAAGATCTGGACGTGTAAAGTTAGCATGTTTTTGTACTAGCCAGTGCTAGCATGATAAGCTACTGCTAACGCTATGTGTCTGCGTGTCAATCGCTGTAACAGTTTTACTGACGCCATTATCAATCTCAGTTTCAAACAAGCACCGTTTCTCAATATGCGTTCTTCTCTGTACTTCTGTTCTTGTGGACTTGAGAAACGTCATCAGCGTCGGACCAAGTACTGTTCCAATTCAAAGTTTGCATCTGGCCAAGTACAGTTGAATACCCCTGATGTTTTCTTGCCCCGCCCATTTCATCGAGGATACATCGGTGGAGACTTGTGTGGACTTTGGAAAGTTACGTATCCCAGAATGCACTTCGTGATAGCAATGGCCGAAGAGAGGACTCATAACTGTAAGTTACAAGTTTTACACGTTTAGAAATGATACTGATTTAGGGTCACGAAATGTAAGTTTTATTTTTTTTGTACGAGAATGTAATTGTTATAACTCCAAATTAGTGCTGTGGTCGATTCATTATTGCAGCACATTGTTTTTGCTTCGACGTGGTAGCCCCGCTAACAGCTATCGTACTCCGCTAGCTGCTAGCAAATTGGCCCGGGTGCTTAGCGTTACTGGTACCCCGCTGATTACAGCCATGTCCTGGCGTGACTCTCTGAAATCAGCCGCCCGCTGGTTCTGTATCGTTGTAGTGGTAAAACGTGACCGTTCACTTTGCATTTAATGGGCAAGTGTCTGAAATGAAATACTTTAGGTTTTATGATACCAGATTAATTGGTCTGTCTGGGAGGCGAGGGTTTTATTAAAGTTTTATATTTTATTTAACCTAAAGCACTTGTCGCTACCAAAACGTGTAACGTTATCCGCTCATACTCCCTGTTGTTCCCTATTAGTTGGACTACTTAAACACATCAGGAGTGTAAAAATGTACGGTATTGTGCATTAAATCTGTCGACCATAATTTTGTTCAAGGGACAGCTGAGGAGACCCGGGCCCTCATCAAGTGGCGCTCCGAGAATGAGGCCATCTTCACAGGGTGGAAAAACTCGGCGAGGACGGGATGGGAGTGAGTATAATATTTTCATCATTGCCTGTGTATCTGGGGAAGGGTTCGACTTTGCTGGTCTTAAACCATATTATGGAGGGAGTATGCCATTAAATGTATTTACGTATTTTCCAAGGGACTTTGTTACAATCTGTGGCCTGGCAATAACTGCCAAACAGGCAAAAAAGAAGTGGAATAATCTCAAGGACAAATACAAGGTACCAATTATATATTTGCGTTTAAAATGCTGATGGAAAGCTCTGTTGGATTTTTCTATTTTTAAAAAAAATTACTTGATTTTAATTTCTCAGGTCATAAATTAAACCAAACAAAGACTTTCAGTGTCACAATGTAATGATTAATAACTTATTTATAGGAGTTAAAAGACCCACCAACCAGCAAAGGGGTAGAGGCCGGGAGTGTGACCGCTGCCACCTGGCAGTGGTACAGCCTGATGGACGCTGCACTCCAGGGGCAGCATGCTATCAATCCGCCCCTGGTGGTAGCCAGTGCCACACCAGGTGGCGTGGTCAGCACCCCGGCCCTTTACCTCTACTGCAGAGGAAGAGGCAGGAGAGGACATGAGAGAGGAGAGGAGGACAGGAAGAAAGAGGAAGAGAGTGAATTGATGGACTTTTTAAAAGATCAAGCAGAGAGAGAGGATGAGAGAGAGAGAGGCCTTGGTGAGGGAGGAGGAGAGGGAGAGGGCAGCGGCAGACAGGGCAGAGAGATACCTCTCACTTTTTGAGAGGCTTGTGAATAAGTTTTAATTCTAATATTTGTTATTCTGTATTCTGTTCTTGTGTTATTAACTTTTGGAATGTTTAAAATGTGTTTAAGCCAATTAATATTTAAGCGATACTGTACATATTCACAACAAAAACAAAATATTAGTGTGTAATTATTTACATTTATTCAAAAAAGAACATTGGATAGACAACATATATACTATTATTTACAGTTGTGTTTAAATTGGAATGAAACAAAAAAAATGAAACAAAACCGATTACATTGAAAAGAAAAAATACCAATAGTTATTTACAGTTATTTCATTGAATTTAAATTTGGGCTAACCAGAAAAAAATACATACAACGTGTTTACGTAGTTTACATATGTACACCTATACAAATCTATATTCATCTGATTTACACAATATATACATTGATATCTGACCATATTTACATATTTACACACTCCCAGGCGAACATGACTACATCTAGAGAGAGAGAGTGAATATTTACTCTCTAGATGTAGTCATGTTCACCCAGACATGCAGGCAGATCCTGAGGAGCAGAGAGCTGGGCTGCCAGATGCCTTCGGACCACCCTCCCTAACAGGCCCCTTTCGTCCCCCTCTCCATTGCCCGGGCCATCTCCGCCATCTGGGACCTGCGCCATCTCTCCCTCATCCTGCTCCTGCTCCTCCTCCGGGATATCATGGGCTGCCACACAGATGTTGTGGAGGACGCAGCAGGCACCAACCGCCTTTGGGGCGAACACAGTCCGGATCTCCAGGGCCCTCAGAAAGATTGAGCGCCATCTTGTCTTGAGGACCCCAAAGGTGCACTCAATGACATTCCTTGCCCTTGCATGGTGCCTGTTGTAGCAGGCTTGACCTGTTCCAATTCAGATAGAAAATATATAGTGTATTGTAAAGTGACATAATAACCTGTACACGTGTTTGTGTCTATGTGTGTTTTCCTACTTGCTACAGGCTGGCGATATGGGGTCATGATGGCAACAGGGCGCTGGCAGGCATGGGTACCCTCCATCTCCCAGCAGGAAGTACCCAGCGGGTGGGTACAGGGCCTGGTTGTACATGGGTGACCTTCAGAGGACGAGTGCATCATGCACTGACCCTGGCTGTCCAATGTACACATCCAGGAAAGAGCCTTTGGCATCACACATTCCCTGGAGGATAATAGGATGGGAACAGCTTCCTGTTAATGTAGCTTCTTTTCTGAGGCTCTGCAGGAGGAACAATCCTGATGTGGCAATCGTCGATGGCACCAGCCGCAGCCCGAAATGCCTCATGGTTGGCAAGCTGAGCAAAGCCAGCCCCCACCTCTGCCATCTCCTCAGCCCTGGGAAAGTGGATGACTCTTGGGAGGATGGTCATCATGTCATCCACAACGCGGTGCGCAATCCTGCACATTGTGGCCAGTGGTATGGAGGAGACATTGGAGGTGACCCGGTACTATGCTTCACAGGCAAGCCAGTACAGCGTTACCAGCACCTCCAGCTCATGGCTCCATCCATGGCTCTTCTCCCGTGGCAACATCTGGAGCAGCATGGTGATGCTGTTCCTGGAGAGACGGAACGCCGGCTTCACCTCAGCCCCAGAAAAGAATGCGGCCAGGATAGGCCACATGGTCATTCAGCTGTGCATACATATGCACAGGGCCTTGGTCCTATATCAGAGGAAATATACATTTTAGAATTAATTGTTATTTCATTATTATGATATTGTATGAAATTATCTTTTTATTATAATGAAGTCTCTTTTTAATCATGTATTTATTATGAATTCTCTTTTTAATCTATTCAATATTATGGTTTTGTATTTCATATTTATTGAATATGTATTTATTAAATTGTGTTCACAATGTCAAATGTCCCACCCCGTCAATCAAATGCCTTAAAGACATTTATATGAAGTGTGTTTCACTCCATATTCAGTTGCTATATTTCCCATTTGAAAACCATTACAAATGTTGTACAAGGTCTTTCAGATTGAATATCAACATCTTCGTGTTTGAGTGCTAAGACAGAGGGCAGGTAAGTGTGTAGGGCATAGTCTAGTCCCCCCAGGAATCCGCGATTCCGCGATCACGATAATCACCGCAGATTTCTCGGCCGTCCGCGGATTCAAAGATCTTCCGCGGAATATCACATTTTGCATGTAGTTTTCATCCCGGCCGCGGTTAGCGACCGGCGACCACCAAGTAGCGATCTCAATGAAAGCATTTAGCCATGGAGCGATTTATCCGACCCAACCCCCCGACAGCAAGTAACTTCAAGCTTGCAAATATTACAGCGGCTGAAAGAGCTAAACAGTATAAAGAACTACACGAGGATGGGGCAAGCTATTTTGCACACCATGCAACAAAGTCGTGGATCACAGAAGAAATTCAACAATAATAGACCACTTTTCTTCCGCTAATCATCTGAAGTGAAAGACTGAAACTCCCACAGACATTGCTTTAGAAAGACAGACGGCCATAACAACAAGAATCGCGAGGCATAACATTGCTGCCGCGGAATCAAGAATTGCTCTCCGCAGAATCAAAATTGCTCTCTGCGGAATTTAAACTTTTTCTCTGCAGATTCCTGGGGGGACTAATAGGCTGAGGGTTATTATTGAATTAGTACATTTTACACGCGCACGTGACATGTGTTGTGTGTCACTCACACATTCTCTCTCGCTCTCTCTCTCACACACACACACACACACAGCCCCATCTACCTCATATAGGTAGCTTTGGAAGTTGGTTTTGTGATCACAGCTACTAAGGCCACATGGCTTGGAATTCTCATTTATTTTTATATACATTTATTTATTTATTATTTATTTATTTATCTATACATTTTATTTTTATAAATTATATACCTCTTTTGTTATTTTTTATTCTTACATTTGTGTTCATTCTTTATTGTCACATAGGTTGTTGCAGGAGGTACAATCCTGCTTAAGACAAAACTAAGGCCAAATAGCCTTTAGTTGTATTTCATAGTTTTACATGTTATACATGTTCCACAGTAAAGTGACAGTACTGTGTTGTTATTTATTTGTTTCTGCAATGTCAGTTGACACTTTAATGCTTAGTTTAAAGGGCTTAGTTTTGGAGGCTGGAGTTGGAAAAAATACCTGTGTGTTTTTTCAGGAATAAAAGCCGTTTGCTTGGTCTGTCAATTGTCAATATAGAAGAGCAGTAAAATACCCAAGTTTAACAGCTATACTTTAAAAAATTATGTTTTCCACATAAGACTGTGAATGCAGCGCATCTGTACGCAAACTCTGAGCAATGCATACAAACATTTTGGAGGCAAGGGGAATTGTCGACAGAAACGCTGAGGTGCTGAATTGAAGCAGTTTCCAGTAAGGATGTTTCCCTGATGATTCCGTACATATCTGGATATATGGGCTACGATATGAATCAGGGATAATTATTTTTGTTATGGAACGAAATGATTTGGTAGGATTCAATGTGATCCAGTTTGGGTACAATAAGATACAATACAATACAATACAATTCTTTGTGTCATGTAGACATACAGTATGTATTAATTATGGTTTCCATCTATGTGGCACATTGCATTTGGTGAAGGAACAGAGTATTCCCTCCGTCTTACCCCACGATTCCACCAGATACGTGTCCGCTGCGTTACACCTCTGCCAAGCCAGCGGCGCTGTCTCAAGTCTATGTATTAACTTCCAGCAGGTCTGCTGCGTATCTGCTCCGTCCCAGCTCCGGCAGTCTGAAGCCCTCCAGAACAGATACGCAGGACTTCTATATCTGGCGGATGCCGGAGCATGACACAACAATCCAGCTTAATTTAGCACAGTTACTTTTCAAAATTAAACACACTGCAGTACAAAGCTGAGCGTCTGGGCTGGAGCGGCTCTCTACTTCTCCAAACTGAAGCTGCGCTGATCGGTGATTACGGTAGGAAACAGATCGACTATAGATATGTACTTTATATGACCCCACTTCAAAAAACACGAACTATCCCTTTAACACCAGTACACAATCTAAAAAAAGAGACAAATACAAGCTCTTCTACCAATCCTTCAGTCAGGAACACTTTGTGTTGTTGTTTTTATAACACATACCTGTAACTGCGGTCACAAATGATTATGTAATTATCGCGGGAACTCCTCGGTCTCGCAATGCCAGCTGTCGATGGCACTGCGCCGTGGCGGACTCAAAGCGCAACCGTATCTGGTGGAATCTCAGGGTAAGTGTGCGATTGGCCATAGCTTGCACTTCAGTCCCGTTTGGGTCAACTCTTCTTAAATGTGCAGTTGGTAACTCTTATAAAAGTGACTTTTTGTCATATTTGCTAAAACTGTCACTATGTAAAGACAGCATTACATGAAACTAGTAATCTGTAAAAAAAAGAAAAAAAAGGGTGATTTAGTCCTGCCTACTGCTACTACTACTCCCGCGACCCAGTGCCATGGAGAGAAAGAGTTGTGACACTCTGTGATGTCGCCGCCGGGGCAGTCACGTGGTTCATGTAAGCCCCAATAGTTCCAAAACTCAAGTACTTTTTCAGCTGTTATTGCATTATTACATTTTTCTTAATGTCAGTTTTGCATTTTGAGAGGCAGGGTGACAACGAAAAGCTGTGTATTACTTAGATAACTTTTACATTTTTGGAGGGAAAAGCTTAGTGTTTATGTTTAACTTTTCTTTTCATTATCATTCATCTAATTGACGTCTCATGATTTTCATTTTAGCGCAACTGGCCTGTATTATTGATTCCCGTGATTTGGCTTATAAATTCCGATTCAGCCATTAGCTTACCTTCGTTGTAGCAGAGGTCTGCCGTGGTCCGTTCAGCATTCACCTAGCAGTTAGCTCACTTCTTCTGATGAAAGTGGCCACCCCCAGGACCACAACGTGAAACATGGTCATGTTAAGACTACGAATATTACTAGAATATTTAAGATTAAGCCATACACATATTATCAAAACTATTACAGAATAAAAAACTAATTTACGCCTGTATGCTTTGGATCTCTGGTAAGTGCAGAGCTATTAAGTTTTTTCTCTGTGGTTCTGGGTTCGTAACGTTAGCTGTAACTCAACTCAAGTAACTTAAGCAATTAACTATTATAAAACTCTTGTAACTCCTGTTACAGTTATCGAGACATCAGTGTAAGAATGGCTGATACAAATTAAGGTTTTCAAAGAAAGTATTTTTTATTAAACAATGACAGACAACAATAATGTGTGTTTGTGTGTGTGAACAAGAAAAACAAAAACCAGGGGCAGGTGATTCATGACATCGCAACCATGAATTACCAAATGAAAAAACAAAAAAACTCAGGAGAAGGACCAAATTAGCAGCCAATTCGCAGACCATTAGCAGCAGCCACCGCCACCATCGTCAGCCGCCGTGACCACCACCGTCAGCCCCCGTGACCACCGCCGTCGTGACCTCCAGCAGCAGCCGCTTAAAATAAAGCGCAGTAGCCTACATGAAGTAATGAGAGTAACCATGTTAAATTGAACATGGAAGAGCACAAACGATTAAATGCAGCCAACAACATGTCACATAATAAAAAAGGTAGTATGTCCCAAAATTCAATGAAATATTAAATGAAATATTTATCACAAACGCCCCCTTATTTCTACTGGTGCTACCAGATAGAACAAGTCCTATATCACACACATAACCGACTAACAATGGCTGACACTGTCAGGTTCAGCAGATGAAAGCCAAAATAAATACAACCCCTTGATAATACATGTAAATCCTGCTTGTTATTTACCAAACAAATGTAATATAAAAGTTGCTAGCTATTCATTACGGGACTATTACGTTACCTTCACAGCTGGCGAAGTCGCGCTAGCTAACTAGCTAGCAGGCAATGCTTGAAAATTGGCTCTAACAACCAAGATGAAATATAGATAATTACGCTGTGCACGTACAAATGAAGACCAGTATAAGCATCACAAAGGGCCTCTGATACAATATAGACAGTTGACAATTCAAAAGAGGACGATATTTCAGCAACTTACCTGTGGAACTATTCGATGCGCCGCAATGTATGTGAATGACATTCAGGAGCTTAGAGAATTCCATCAGCGCAGAAACAACTACTGAGACCTCCGTTACCAACAACAGCATACACATGTAAAAAGAGGAAGCCAGAAGAAAAAAAAGCACAAAAGAAAGAATTAGATAGAGCCCGGGATAAAACCAGAGTAAATATCGGAGTGGCTTTTCAGAGGTTGGAGGGACCTCCGTGTTCTGGAAAGATTCAAAACCAACGCAGAGTTGGCGACTTTTCTGCTTGACAGGTAATTACCCCTGCTTGATTTACATAATGTTTGATTTGATTTTCGGCGGGGCTAAAAAGCTAATTGCAGTTGTTACACTAGTACTCCGTAGTGTGATGTTACTGTGATGTTGCAGTCGGGCTAACATTAGCTGGTTTCCGATGCTAGTGCTAACGTTAGCTTGTTTCCGATGCTAGAGCTAACGTTACTGGTTGGCGTTGTTTTATTAGAAAGTAGCAGAAAATATCTTGACCTGGCAGTCTTATCGGTTTTGTTTTTGTCCTCATAATTATGTGGAACGTTTATGTGCTCTCACAGCTGAACTAGGTGTAAAAGTAAAGCCATCTCAGATAAATAGACTAGCCTGCATTTTTAAGTTCAAACTCTTATGTTCCTGTTCTTGTTCTGCTTTAGGACATGAGGATTGGCCTCCTGCATCTCATCTTACTGGCTGACCTGGACTACAACCACCATGTCCACAGACCTGACAGCTCCATAGAGTATGTTATAAGCATAATAAATGTTATTAAGTCTATCTTAATTTCTCACCATCTCAGCCACTATGTTCTGTACCAACAAAGAATGTTCGGAAACCTGGATCAGGTTTTATAAATGCAACAGTACTGGTTTCTCAAAACTGGGATAACACGTTTACATGTGCAAAACATAACCAGGATAGAGCTCAACAGTGACTGCCCATTTCTTTAACGGTTCTGGAAGTGAATTTTTCATTCATTCACTCCATTGTCGTTTCATAAATTCCTTACATAAAGAGTTTTAAGCCTGGAACCAAGCCAATTAGCTACAAGATGAATCGTGACCATAAGACATTTCATTCAGCGCAAACATTTTTTGGGAAAATGGTACAAGACTGTGTACATACTTATCTTAAGAGTAAAGGAACTACTCATGGGCGTAGCGGACGCGGGGGACATGTCCCCCGCACTTCCCGTATCAGTGCCCTCTGTCCCTCGCACTTTTTACAGCCATTACAACCATTCAATTCATTTTTAACACGTGGAAACGCGTTTAGCCGAGCCGCCTTAAAATGCACCATGAGCAGGCAGAGCCAGGCGGCAAACAGTCGCTGTCAGTTGTAATTTGAATCAGACAAGACGTTGATTCAGATCTTTGTAAGGATGTTCAGCAAACCAGCGAAGAGGCAAAAGACTTTGCTTAATTTTTTCCATACAAATCAGTAAGCTGAGTAATGCTGTTGCATGTAGATAATGTTTAGCTTAATGAAGACTGACTAATAGATGTAAATATATCAAGTTAAGCAAGTTAACAATTGTTAACTGTTAGCTATGTTAAATTGCTTGCTAGGTGCAGAGGTGGTAGTAACTACTTACATTTACTTGAGTAAGAGTTGTTTTTATGCAAAATACTTTTTACTTTTACTTGAGCAATATTATTCTAAAGTAACAATACTCTTACTTGAGTAACATTCAGGGATGGAAATTGGCACCCGACACACACCCAAATGCGGGTGAATTTGTGTGCTGGAGGGTGAATTGAATCAGTTTACCAGCCATTCCAGTCAGATCTGATCCAATCGATCATTAATGTTAATGATCAGTATCTTGGTTAAGGCATAACGGCGCTTTCCACAACCCTTCAGTTAGATCTGGTCAAATTATATGTTTCTGATTCGACCAAAGTGTCAGTTGGACTTCAGAAAGACCGGAATTCAAACACTATTACGGCCGTTAGCGGTCATTTGGACCGTTAGATTTTAAACTCTATAATCTCTCATGTAAATTGTGATGAATGCATTCATTGTGTCTTGATATTTAAACAAAAAAAACCAAAATAACACCAAAGTGTACATTTTAACAAGTTTAATTATACATTCATCAATATTCATATCATCGCACATAGTAAACTGTAATTATTACATATATTTACACAATATTTTAATAGAGAAAACTCTTAAAAGTATAAGTAACTTATTTGGTCATTTTTTTTTACATTTCAAATGTCCGTGTGCAGTGTTCCGTTTGCAGCTCTCTGACCGGCACTGCCTCCGTCTCCGTGTCTGCTGCTGCTGCGGTGGTTGCCTCCGCTGCTGCCCACCTGCCGCAGCCGCTTTCACCTCCATGTATTCTGCCCTCAGCTCCTGCCAGTTGCTGCAGGACTTTCCTCCGGGCTCTCCTGCTGCTGGGGCTCCTTGAATAAGATGCGGGCATTGATCCCAGCCAGGTCGAGGATGTTATAGAAGACCGCCACCGGCCATATTCGCGTATCGCCTTTGACGGAGTACGTCCTCAGCATCAGATCCGGGTCCTAATCGTACTTGGTGTTGTTATATCACAGACTCTAGCTTTGCCTTCGCCCCACTACAGGTGCCCACAACTGTGTTGACGGATGCAGACATTCTTCCTCGGCTTTCCCCGGTACACAGTCAGAGTCGCATCAACTCCCGTTTTTGTTTGCCCATGGTGCCAACCAGGCTATATAATACAACTATATAATAATTTACCTACAAGTTAATTTGCAAAGAAGCACAAAAAATGTAAAAATGAAACCCCTGAAATGATGTGCGGTCAATATGACCGCTGCCGAAATAGGTAATACATATATTTTCTTTGTCTTTTATGTAATTAATATAACAACTATTCAAAATTAAAAAACATACAAAGTTATTGCACATATACATTTGAAAACGGTCAAATGAGTTGCTGGCTAGCCTTCACTTTGACTCTTCACTAATTATTACTCCGCGCTCCGGGCAGCTGAGCCGGCCGTATATATGTCTATGGAGCCGGCTACCCTGTTGCTTGGCAGCCATCGACTCTTAGTTGGAACTATTTATTGTGGCGCATGAATAAAGCTAAACGAGAGCTACCTTTTCGTCAGAGTTTATAAGAACTGAAGTAAATTAAAATGTGGCGTTACACCATAACGGTTAAACATAAAGAAATACTATATGCATGTCTTGTACAAGAAAAATATGTTTCTAAGCATTGCAATGTACACATCAACGCTTAAATATATAAGTGGCTGGTAGATTTTAGAATTTACCAGTCACAGTGACAGGTGGACAGAAAAGTTCATTTCCATCCCTGGCAACGTTACAATTTTTGGCTACTCTAATGTCACCCACTTCTGGGTAGAAAATAACATATGCAAGAATATAAATGTATCTGTGTTCCTTTGACTATGGTATTTTTGTAATGATTGAATTTATTTTTGTGGTAGTTAAAGTTTAAAATACATGAATTTGCTGATTATTATTTTGATTGAATGATTAGATTAATGTTCTTATTTGATGAATAAATCAGACGTTACTCGCTACTCAAAAGTTACTCAGTACTTGAGTAATTTTTTCACCAAATACTTTTTTACTCTTACTCAAGTAATTATTTGGATGACTACTTTTTACTTCTATGTAAGTAATATGGAATCTAAAGTAACAATACTTTTACTTGACTACAATTTTTGGCTACTCTACCACCTAGGAATAAAACCACTCCTCCTTAATTTCTGCACAGAACAGCGTGAGTGATGCAATTTCAGCGACGCGATGCGAGCGACGAAAGTTGACAGACACTCAACTTTATGCAAATGAGTAGCGGCGCGACAGCGGCGACAGCCAATTGGGGGCTGATCTGGATTCCGAAGGCGGAAAAAGGCGGAAATGCCTGCTGCTTGAAAGACCCGTCCTTTGGTCCAATGTGAGCGACCACAGGCGATTTTATCGCTTTTGGTGTGAGCGCCCTGTTAGAACATCTCTGTTATAACTGGCTGAGAGAAAATATTGATAGCAGGGACTTTGAGGTTAAATTCTACAACAATTTCATTACTACTACTACTGTATTCCCAATTCTATTTCAAAATGTTGCTTTCCACATATTTTTAAATCTTTATTACCACAATAGAAACAGCAGACTTTGCGATTAATTTCCACGGCTATGTCACCACTACTGTTCTTAATTCTATAAGGAAATGTCTATATGATAAGAGTGACTATAAGATTAGCATTTTCACAGGAACCGTTTTCCTGATGGGAGCAGTTCAAACAATGTGACTGTTAAGTTTTAGAAAAATAGTTATCCACTACAATGTACATGTTGCGGAAGGCTTCCTTTTTCCTACATGATAGAGGGATTCAGAGATATTGGCCTATGACACAGATATGTATATTTGATTCATTTTTTCATTTATATAGGTCTAGCCCCCACACAAACATTAACATCACAGTTATTTAACTGTAGAGGATCATCAACAAATAAAGTTTGTTACTTTTTATTTAATATAACTGTTATTTTATTTTGATTATATTGTTTCTGCTTAGGTCTAAAATAAATCTAGAACTGATAATATTATTTTGTAATGTAATTAATCAGGAGAGCCTGTAGTCTTTGATTCCCTTGGTTCGCTGTCATAGTTAATGACAGCAAATGTAAAATAGCTACATCTTAATGTCGATATGTTTATTCTTGTGTCACTTTCACTTGTCACTCCTTGCTGTTATATGAAATTAATTGGCTTATTACCCTGTTACCTTGTCATTTCCATTCCATTTTGGGGCTGATCATTTGAAACAGGAATGGTGTTATACAGAACTTTTCGTGTTCAGTGTTGTCATTTGGCACTTAATTATCTGCCTACTTATCCTGTAGATGCTCAAGGGTCATTCTGTGTCAACTCAACCAGAGTTTGGCAGCTTTAGATTTTGACAGTATATAATTCTAAAGAACCAAAGTCGGTCTCCTGGTGCTGTGCTGTTTGTGGTTATGTGGTTCTCGAGCCACTAAGGAGAGGTGCAATTGCATGCGAGAGAAAGATAAATCACTCAATAGACCTCTGAACAATTTGTCCCCGTCACTTCTGAAATGATGGCTACGCCCCTGGAACTACTCATCCCATAAACCATTGCAAATGTAACAGCGAGGTCTCTGATTGGTGGAGCTTGCTGTACCCATGGAAATGTTTACCAAATCCGCAAATTTCATGTTGGGGTGAACCCTTTTGACACTCTTCTCCTCATCACTAAAAAAACGCAGTAGGTCCGAAAGTGAAATCATGGTAGCTCTGTGGTAAACGATCGTAGAGTTTAGCGGTAGCAGTAGCTAGCAAGCTCATGGTAACAGCGAGCTCCACCAATCAGAGACATTCGCAATGGTTAATGGGATGAGTAGTTCTTTTTAGGGATGAGCGAGTACAGCATTATCTGTATCTGTTAAACAACCATAGTATCTGTACTCGGAATGGGCGGGACCTAACCCGGACGTGGGTCGGGTTGTCTTGAAATGGCCGTAGCTTTAACTGGTATGTTATTTTAAGCATGCAATTGATATGGGTTGATCAGAAATTGTTATATTTATTGCTGATTAGAAAACTTTTTACAGGACAGCATCAGCATTGAGCTTCAGATCAATGGTTTTGATCACGATAGCAAACAAACTATTTACAGAAAAAGTTTTGCAACAATGAATACAACACATGCGTTTGCAATTATGAAGTAAAATGTAATGAACAAGAGTTTTTATACTTAACATAACTTTCTTTTTTAAACTTTTAATTTTTTTATGATCAGTGTGATTTTTTTTATTTTTTTATTTTGTTTTTGGAGGCCCTCCATCACCAGATGCAATATTGGTCTCAGTGGGGGAAAGGTGGGTGCTACTGCCACTGTTTTCATTGTCACTGATTCAGACCTGCCAACCTCGTCAAAATATTACCACTTGTGTTGTGCGGCTTTTTTTCGCAGATTTTTGCAACTCCATTGCTTTGCACGCAGTAATTTCCCCATTCGCTGGCTGGAAATCAGTTATAAAAAAACAATAAAACCTATATTTTTGATTACAATACTTTTAATAAAGAAAATGGACATTTTGCACTCATCAACAGAAAACCAAAAAATGCTATGTCCTTATCATGACAGCCTTTCAATGGAACGCAGAAACACTTTAAAAACATGAAAATGCTAACCAAGGTAACTATATTATTTAAAAAAAACATTATTTTGTTGACATGGACCCTGTTCTTTTTGGCAGGTCTGCTGCCCTGTCCCTCCCTGTCTTTGTCTCCCTCATCTGCCATGTTAGTGGTTGCAAAACTTGCTGCAAAAGATTTGTTGGCTACATGTTTAAACTGTATAAATAATCACATTCCTCCTTATATACAGGCCTACTCTATCTGCAATGGATATTAAAAAGGCTTAAATACACACGCACACACACACAGATGCACCGCTGCCTCTTCTTTCTCTTTTTTCTTTGACGATGCATTGGGGTCATTAGGGGAACATGATCGATAGATTTGCTAAGAAAAATCACCTCGCAAATCTTTTTTTTTTCTTTTTTTCACTTAGACTTGGCGCGAATGTTTCCACAGTTAAAGTAACGTTACGCGTAACGGTTCACATTTACCAAAAGCTGGCAGGTCCGCTGACACACACACACACACAGTTTACCTTTTTAAGCGCCAACTGCAGCGAGTGGGGAACGGAGGACGGAGAGGGCGGCAGAGGGCAGGAGGAGGCAGGGAGGAGGGGGGGCGGGGAGGTTACGCTTTAGGTTCTGTAGACTCGTTATTCTCCGCTTTTCTACAATAATTGGCTGAAACTGCTTCACCACGCTGCTGCATCGTGTTGTCAGACATGAGTACCGCACGTGCACATTTGCCACGGAACTCACATGTCTGCAGCTTTTTGCGTAGTTTAGAGGGGTGAGTCGTACCAGCGTATTTAGATGTCAAATTGCGTACTTGGTACGCAAAATGCGTACAGGTTGGCAAGTCTGCTGATTTGACCCTCACTGTCCTGCAAGGTTACGGAAACTCTGACTGGTGGTTCAGTGTCAGCTGAAGTACTCTCTGTATTACTCATTATTCTGTATCACTGTTCATGAGAGGGAGGGGGGGGTAGTGAGAGTGTGTGTGTGTGTAGCTTAATTTCAATATTATTTATACCACTACTACCTTTATTTTTTTATGAAATACAGCAAGAAAGTGTCAGACACTCAGTGCGTGGCGTCAAAAAAACTGGTTAGAACCAGTTGACGGTTAAAAAAAAAAAAGAAAGAAAAAAATCTCTGACAGGCAGAGACGCAACGCGAGTCACATTCTACCAAGCACCATGTCTGAACGAACCCACGTTTACCAGTACTCTACTGGTTAATAAGTGAGTACAAACCGAAGTAAAAACAAACCTGAAGCTGAATAAACCCTAAACGTTAATGGAAAAGACCGCAAACCTGAATGACTGAGAGAGGGCTGTACTGTGTGTGAGTGAGCAACAGAGCGGTACACAGAAACACATCTGTATGTGTGTAAGGGACGGGCGCTGTGACTGCTAGCCTATCACAGACACAGTCAGCTACCCAATGAGGATTTTCATTAAATCCGAGCACAGATATTGACTCACATTACTCGTATAATACTCGTACTCGGCAAAAATGCTTTATCTGTACCGGATACTCGTTTCAGCCGAGTATCCGGCTCAACTCTAGTTCTTTACTCTTTAGATAATTATGTACATAGTCTTGTACCTTTGCTTTTTTTTTCCCGTTTTCCTTTTTTTTTTGCTCCAAATTAAATGTTTTATGGTCACGATTCATCTCGTAGTGTATTGGCTTGGTTCCAGGCTTAAACTCTTTATATAAGTATTTTATGAAACATCAATGGAGTGAATGAACGGGAAATTCACTTCCGGAACCGGAACATTGACCGACTCCGGAGTTATTGCCTGGTAAGTGTGGGAGCTGCAGCTGAGTACCAGTGACTTAAAGCGAAACTCTCGCCAAAAAGCAACCGAGGCTTGATTTGGGATTGAATATGAGTCAAACCTTCCTGTGAAAGCATAATTACGACGAAAGAGACACTTTAAAGATTTACCGTAGTTTCGGTTTTGGGCACGTTAATTTTGAATGGGAGTGTATGGGGCAAGATATGCTAGCATCAGCTATTTTTAGAACACTAAGAAGGCTCGACACAACATGAAACTTTGCTCGTAGTGTCACTAAGGTCTCTACTCATGAACAAGAGCACTGAGAACATTATTTGTGTACACAGAGTTTATGAAAAAGAAGGTTTTTGAACTACTCCTACTACTCCTGTTGATCCCCGAGTGCGACCTGACAGGCAGGAGAGTAATGGTGAACCGCTCCTCAAGCGTGCCTGTCAGGTCGCACTCGGAGATCGACACTTTTTGCCTGCCATGACGGCAATGCGCAGGAGGTGCAGCAGCTAACGTGAGTAGTTCAAAAACCTTCTTTTTCATAAACTCTGTGTACACAAACAATGTTCTCAGTGCTCTTGTTCATGAGTAGAGACCCTAGTGATGCTACGAGCTAAGTTTCATGTTGTGTCGAGCCTTTTTAGTGTTCTAAAAATAGCGATTTTGATGCTAGCATGTCTTGCCCCATGCACTCCCGTTCAAAATTAACGTGCCCAAAACCGAAACTACGGTAAATCTTAGAAGTGCCTCTTTTGTCGTAATTATGCTTTCACACTTTAATATTCAATACCAAATAAAGCCTTGGTTGCTTTTTGGCGAGAGTTTCGCTTTAATAAAAATGTAGAATGGTTAGAATAAAATATATTTAATACATTTAAATTGAACAAGTGAACAATTGAAAAAAAGAAGTGAAAAAAGTGTGAACATACTAAAGAAGGAACAACATGAAGATTAAATTCAACAAAATCAAACCAAACATTTTTAAACTGATTAGAACTTTAATTCCCCTCTTTATCCCCCCCTTTCTTGAGAGATTAAATGAACATGTTGCATGAGATCAGAATTATCATTTTCTTTAACAGAATAACCAATTGAACAGATTTTCTTTGCCTGAATGAAATGATTTGCCATGGCAGTCAGGTCTGCTGGTACTGTTTTCTCCCCGTCTGTTTCCCCCCTCCTTTCTCCCTCACCTGCTCCTTCTTAGTGTGTGACTGCTGCAGCGGAGAGACTCACTAACACACTCACCGGGCATGTCACCAATTGAGCATGTTTGGGATGCTCTGTATACGATATGTATAGGACAGTATGTTCCAGTTCCTGCCAATATCCAGTTACTTGGCACAGCTGTTGAAGAGGAGTGGCCCAACATTCAACAGGCCACAATCAACAACCTGATCAACTCTATGTTCCACTGGCGATCCCGCGGCCATCGCGGTTCCTGTAAGAAAGCTTAATAGCTTTGGCAGCTTTTAAATAAACTCCTTTGGTCAATCTTCTTCTTTTTCTGTGACCCGCTTTCGTATATTCGCTACATTTCTCCCGATTTAGCTCATCTCTCTTTCTTACCGCTATTCACCGTTGTGGATTTTACGCCGTAATCATTTCCGCATACGTGCAGCATGATGAGCGTGATGTGTAACCTGGAATAGTCCATCTAGTGCAGACTGAAGGGGGGTGCAGAAAGATTACTCAAAACATGAGTAATAGATCAAATTAGACATCCCGATGTTACTATTGTTAAGAGATTTTTATAAAAATAATAAATATGGATACAATATAAAGATGGTAATTTGGGGGCCCCAAAGTGCGTTGTATGGGGCCCGGGGCTCCAGGCAAATGGAGAAGGGTCTAACTGCAGAACCGGACGGCCCCGAAGGCCCCACCCCCACAGTGCTAGACGCAGCCGTTTTAGACGTACGCATGCACGACTGCCATGGTTTTAGAAGTACACATGCACAACACTTAACCATCAGCTATAGGACATATTGCTGAACTCCAACAAGGCTGTCAACAGTATGGAAACTAATGTTTGGCCTAGATGATGTTAATAAGAATACTAGTTGATGTTAGTGTTCCTCAATAAACAGCAGGGAGTCGCAGGACTCATGCACATCGTAAGTTATTCATTACGTTTATTCATCCAGACGTAACAGTGTGTACCAGTTTTGGTCCGTGTTCTTGGTTGAGGTAGTTTGTACCGCCACACTCGTACTGGGGTTTCCACAATGCTTGACGTTTATTACTAACATAAACATTAACTTTCTGTGCCCGGTTTTACGGCTACTATTTTATCACACATTAACAAAAATATAAAAATAGGCATCAGACGCTTCTATGGCACCGCTTGATCATTTTGGACTATTTGCGTCATTCGCGCTTGGCGCTCAAGGAAAAAAAAAAGACAACGCGCTTGCCCGCTCATTTTTGAACCGGTATTTCTCAACCCGCTCTCTTTCCACGTCATTCATGGCTGATGTCACCACCGTTGCTGCACTGTACCTGCTGTACAAGTCCCAGAAACGCCGGAAAACCACCCGCCATCGTGTCTGGGTTCATGAAGTCCTACGGAGACGCACGGAGCTGGGGGAATTTCACTGTCTCCTCCAGGAGCTCCGTCTGGATGACGACTGGTTCCAGCGGTACCTCAGGCTGACTGGAGCCCAGTTCGAGGACCTGTTAGCTCGGGTCGGTGCCAGGATCTCCCACCTGGACACCAACTACAGGCGCTCCATCTCAGCTGTGGAGCGCCTGTCCATCTGTCTGAGGTGAGTTGCGGTTTAATACTGATTTCATACTAATTCATACTAATTACAGTAGACTACTGCAAAATGAACATGTGAAAATATTATAGGCTACATTATATAAAGTATGCTACTAATTTTACCCACTGTACAGGAGCCTATGTGGTGTGATAACTGCATATCAACCTATAAACCTGCATAAACAAACCTTTTTAATTTTCACTTCCTTTTTTCAGTCAAATACAGTATTTATTAACTCTTTATTTGTTTACATTATCAGTTTTCCTAATTAAAATTTGAAAATGGTTCTTATTCAGATATACCTAATCTTTTACATATGGATGATATACATTGACTTTTTTCTTAATAACAAAGCTTGCAGTTTCCAATAAATGAATAATGAAGTGTTAAGGTTGTTAAATCTTTGGAGAATTTTTAAGTGATATCCATGGGCTGTTTTTAAGGTTTTCAAGAAAATGAAAGCCTGACCCATTATCTATTCTATGTTGCAGGTTCCTGGCCACAGGAGACTCCTACAGGAGCATTGCTAATAGTTTCCGTGTGGGAATTTCTACGGTTTCTGTCATTGTTCCTGCCGTGGTCAGTGCCATCTGGGACTGCCTGGTCAAGGACTTCATGGCTGTGCCCACCACAGAAACCTGGAGGTCCATTGCAGAGCAGTTTGAAGAGAGGTGGAACTTTCCTCTCTGCTGTGGAGCTCTGGATGGCAAGCATGTGGTGTTAAAGGCCCCGCCCAACTCTGGATTCCATTTTTTTTAACTACAAGGGGACATTCTTGATTGTCCTCTTGGCCGTGGTCGATGCCAATTACAGGTTCAGGGTGATTGATGTCGGGGGCTTCGGGAGAACCAGTGACGGAGGTATCCTGGCTAACTCTGCCTTTGGCCGGGCACTACGTGCTGGAACCCTCCACTTGCCAGCGGACCAGCCTCTACCAGCCGCAGAACACAGAGGACCCCAGCCTCATTGTTTTGTGGCTGATGAAGCGTTCCCACTCCAGAGGAACCTCATGAGGCCATTCCCTGGGCGCATCCTCACCAGAGACAAGAGGATCTTCAATTACCGTCTGTCCCGGGCCTGGTTGGTGGTGGAGAATGCCTTCGGCATCGTTGCGGTTCAGTGGAGGATGTACCACCGTGTTCTCAAGGTCCAGCCGGAAGTGGCAGAGAAGTGCGTGAAGGCGACTTGTGTTCTTCACAACTTCCTGCGCATGACAGCCCAGACACTGGGAGTTGGAGGAAGCGTCACAGGGAGTGAGGTGGAGCCACTGCCAGGTCTGGGAAGAGTTGGGGCGAACAACTCGGCGAGAGAGGCCATCAGGGTTCGGGAGACCTTCTCAGCCCTCTTCTCCACGGAGGGAGTGGTCCCGTGGTAGCATAATGTTTAGTGCACAAGCACCCCAAAAACGGCTCTTTTAAGAGCCATCCAAATAAAAGTATTGAGCAATAATCCTGCACTATAACTACCACAATTCATGTCTACCAGTCACTGTGCAGGTAACATCAATTCATACAATACTGACCCCCTCTGATATTACACCATTAAACTTTTTCTTTAATTATCATTTTGAAACTGGCCAGTCTACAATCTCATTGTACTTGAAAGAATGTGTGAAAGAATGACATGAGAAATAGTAGTCATTAAGAAATATATACAATATATTTTTAATTTGAAAACAAAATATATATTTATAAAGATTAAATTCAATACAAAAATAAAATAACAAAAAAAACAAAGTGATTAATAGAAAAAGAACAGAACAAATATAACAAAAAAATTACAAAAATTTACCAGCCTGGCTCGTTCCCAGCAGAGGCTGCCACGCCAGCTACTCCAATACATCCAAATTAAGTGTCACAAATGTGTTCTCGTATATTAATTTATGAATTTGGAATTTAACAAACTCCCTTTGCTTGGGTGGCAGCCTATGGAGGGAAGGAGCCAGGCTTGCTAAAAACCTCTCCTCCTCAATCCACGCAGGTGGAGGTAGTGGAGGTTGCAGGGGGGCAGGCGGCCTCTGAAGGCTCTGAATGAGCAGGTCCTCGATCATCTCCTCCCTTCTTCCAGCCTCATCAACGCCCCTCCCTCTCTTCGTCTTCCCTGTCCTTGCACCTGTATGAAATCAAAATCACACATTCTGTTGATGACATAGTCTGTAAACATTCATTTTCAATTTAGACTGGAGCCCTACAAATAAACACAATAATCACAATCCCGCTTCTGTAAAGTACATACCACTGGTCGAAGCAGCAGCAGCAGGACGAGCAGCAGGAGCTGTGCCCTCGCTGTCACTCTCGGATTGCTCTATTGAGAAATTATTATTATTATATGATCCAAAATTATTCTACAATAGGGGAACACATCATTTGAGATTTAATGGAAACAACTGTGAGAGAAACAATACACATATAAACTGCTCTTTCGCCTACTGAATTTGAAAGTGTTTTTACATGTACTTTACTATGTGTATGTCTTCACTGAACCAACCATCACAAACTAATGGTCCTAATGACAGTCCTGCTGCTGCCTCATCACCCAAGCTCTCTTCATATGAGGTCTCTGCGGTCCAGTCTTCCTCGACCCCCTGACCCATGTTGCCACTGGTTTCCCTGGGCGAGGTGAAGGGGTCGAGGAAAGACAGGACTGCAGAGAACTGCCACTTCCCCCCTCTGACCCGCTCCTTTTCTCTCCTTCTCTTTTCTTTTTGAGGTAGGTGTCCCTCAGCCCCTTCCACTTTTTTCGACACACCTCAACTGCAAACACACACACGCACACACAGAAAGAGACGCACATTGCATAAATTAGCTTCTAACCAAATTAAATATTACAGTAAACATTCACACAAACTGGAAGTGGTATCCTGCAAAGGGGGATAATGCTATACAAGTGCTAACTGATGCTAACATTTCATAGAGAAACACGGTCAGTAACGTAGTAAAACAAGCCACAGATAGCTTCAAAACTTACCGGGGAGTCCCACCTCCTCACCGACTTTCACCCACGCCTCCTCTTTTTTAAATTTGTCCCGGTAGAACACCGCAGTGGTGTCGTACAGCACCGGGTGCCCACACACAGCTACAATAAGCTTTTCCTCCGTTGCTCTGAGCGACCGCAAACAACCGTACGTGAGGGAAGTGATGTCGTCGGCTTGAACTCGTCGCTGATTGGATGTTGCGGTGCGATGCCGCCTGAGAGTTGGATATTTTCAACTTTATTCGCGTCGCTTCAGATGCTTCATTCGTGCCGCCGCCACCTGAATCGCGTGTCATTGCGCCATTTACATTGATTTTCAATGTAGAGTTGCCGCTCCATTCGCGTCTATCACGCCCCTTAAAGACAGAGGACATGGTTCACTGTACAGATTGTAAAGCCCATTGAGGCAATGTCATTGCAATTTGGGGCTATATAAATAAAATTGATTTGATTTGATTTTAAATAATACCAACAAAATTATATATTCAAGTATACACATAGCTGAGATGGAGAAGTATTTAGTCATGATTTGTTGTTAAATTAATATATAGTATTGACCGACTCCTGTGTTTTTGTATTGGAGCTGCAACTGCCTACATAAACAATAAAGACAATTAAGCACTGACAATAGACTTGTTAAACCGTCCCTGTCTACCAAGGGCTGCATAAAAACATAGAATGGTTAGAACGTTTTTAGAAAAACAACAAATTGAACATGTGAACAGTATTAACAAAGGAACAACATTAAGATTAAATATAACAAAATCATACAGAACATTTAAAACTGATTACAACCCATCCCACAATTCCCTCTATTCCACTTTTTGTATACCTTTTATTTTAATAATCACAGTATCCTCCATTGTGAGAAATTATTTTATTGCCCCCTTTTTCAGGAGGTGGGAAATTGGTTTCCACAGCCAGCTGGATCTCACAGATGGTGTTATCTGTGAGGAGCACCTGGAGGAACTCTTCCTGACCTTCCTCCATCACCCCTAGAATTAACCCCTCCTTTTCTTCTTTCTCTGGTTTCTCTAAAGAGATTAAATAAACATGTTGCATGAGATCAGAATTATCATTTTCCTAAACAGAATAACCAATTGTTATTTGAAATTATTTGCTTTGGCAGTAAGGTCTGTTGTTACTGTTTTCTCCCCGTCTGTTTCCCCCCTCGTTTCTCCCTCACCTGCTCCTTCCTCGCAGTGTTGCCAGATATCGCGAGAGAAACAAGCAAGCGGGCCTATGAAAACAAGCCCAAAACAAGCAACTTCTCTGTTCGTGGTAAAAAAAAATCTTTCAAAAAGGGAGATTATTACTCTTTGCACACACAAATATCACCCTGAATCCAGAAATATCATTGTATTTATTATTGTCTTTATATGTTATGATCCTTTTTTGTTTCAGTTCCAAGACTTCAAAACAATATGACATGCAATATAATAGGAAGAGGAACACTTTAACAACAAGCCCAAAAACCAGCAACCCGCGAATACCAATATTTATAAGCGACTTTACTGAAAAACAAGCCCAAAGTCGCTTATAATGAGCGGACTTGGCAACTGTGCTTCCTAGTGTGTGTCTGTCTCTTATCAACTCCTGTGAGATGAACCCACCCATCACTACTTCTGTGCCAGATTGTTTCATCTTTATCTGTGTTGTACCCTCAAGTTTTTGCCAATCCTTGTTTTTCTAGTGTTGTGAACAAAACACTTGGGATTTTTTTGTGTCATGCTCATGTTTTTTCCTGTCTCGAGTGCAGCACCCTGCCCCCGCTCAGCTCCACCTGCTCTCCTGTGGGCAGAAAGTAGCAGAATGACATTTGAAAAATTCCCCATATGAATGAATGGGAAAAAGGTTGCAGAAAAAGCGGAATATTTCCAAAAGTATAAAAGATAAAAAAGAAAAAAATACAAGCAGTCGTGTCCTTAAAGCATCTTAAACATCTCTATATTGTATTTCAAGATAAGGCAAATACATTGGCAAACATGAAGGACAAAAAAAGGTGACCTGTATTGAGTCTTTAGCCCTTTTTAGATAGAAAAGGCGGCACATTGGCTCCAAGGTAAGGGCGGCGATCTGCCGGCCTGTCTTTCCAAAACCGAGGCGTAATATTCCTCCTTTTCCAAAAGCCGCCTCCGAGGTAGGCGTAAACGTGTGACGTGACGTGAAGCTCGAAGTTGGGCTGTGAACAATGAAAACGAATTTGTCTTCAAAATAAGAGCTTTACATTGCACCCCATTGGAGTTTAGAACTGGGTTCTTAGCGGGAGGCTTTTAATTTGAAAGTAGCGACCATCCTTAGCCTGCCAACACAACAGCAAGCTAACACAACCAAACAGCTACAGAGACCGAGGAGATGCTAGCATCTCCTGGATCTCAGCGGCTGTCCAGTTGTTCATCTTAATGTCCGCGGATGAAATGATGGACCGACTGCTGTGACCAGCTGTTTCCTGGTTTTAAAACTCCCCGGCTGCGGGGCTCACAACAGTGCAGGTCATTGACACCTCCACCCACCTCACATAGGGGCCAGCACATTGCCACCTCAGAAATAAGTGTACCCTCCGAGGCAGAAAATCGGCGTACCAAAACAGACCCCCAATTTGCCGCCCTCTGTCTAAAACAGCGGACTGAGCCACCAAAAGGACAGGCAAATTGGCGGCTTGGTGCTCTGTCTAAAAACGGCTTTTGTTAGTCATCGTGTATATACACACACATATATATATATAATAAATGACTGTGTTGTGGTTCTAGAGATCAGTGCTGTATATGACAATGTAACGTATATGACAAACTCGGTTTACAAGAGTTTGTAGACTAAGTTAAACTACATACATACAGTTTCTCTTTTAGCTTGTTTGTTGAGAGAGATTGCTGCCATTCCTCCTGTGGCACATGCTCTAAATTCAGTGTCATTACTGGCTCTTTCAGCATGCACACATACTGATTGAATTTTACCTGTTTCTTGAAAGATCCTTGAAACAAGCATGCCACCATAGTCTCTGTGAGGCCACAATGAGCTATTTCACCATCCACATCATTATCTAAAAAAAAAAAAAAAGTCATTATACACAGAGAGATGACATAACATTAGCTTGATGACCACCCTCCAAGAATTCTGTGTCAGCAACCCCATTGATTAACATGGGTGCTGAAAGGCAGCGGGCAGCACTTTGTGGCGCTTTTGTCAGCTACATAAACTTAGCTAGTGAGGAAAAACTTTAGCAAGTGGCCACATTTTCTGTAATGTTAGCTAGCTCAAGCTAACGTTAGTGTTAGCACGCTAGCTAGTCAAAATGGGGCTGCTTTGGGGCTGTAATTCACTTTAAATTTAAACTTACCTCCGTATCTCTGGGCTTCGACTTCGGTCCGTGGTATGCCTGCCTCGGATATATTTAGTATGAGCTCCTCAGTGGAAAGGCTTGAGAGCGCCATGGAGGACACGTGCATCAGCAGCCAGTTAGAAGACCCTCGCGCCTCTGCCGCAGCCGACCGTTTTAGTTTGTGAATTTTAAGTCAACAGCCACAGCTGGTTCTACATGTTTGACACTCATATTCACCAATCAAAAGTAGGGAGCTGACAATCTTCGTACACTCTCCAGTAATAAGAAAATAGAATACGCCCCTGTCAGCAGCAGCTTTTCCTGTCTTTTTTAAAGTTTGTATTCACACAAACAAAACACATAAGGGAGATATGTAAGGGTCTAGTAGAAACATGTAATGGCTTGCAATGCAGGGCAGACAGATAGCAGATCTGAGACACAAAACTTAACTTTCTCATGATTTTTTATTTTTTATTTTAAATACCATTTTATTGCCTGAATAATGCTCACTAAAAACAGGTCCAATATGAGTCAGTCTGTAACGTTACTCAGGATTCAGCAACTTGCCACACTGTGTGTGTGTGTGTGTGTGTGTGCGTATTGTTCTTAATTTACTTACAGTCAACATCATAATCACAATACTGACTGGATAATTGTATAAGCAATTTCTCATATCCACAAATCTAGTTACAAAACCTTTACTTCTTTTATTTCAAGGCTACTCAACCATAGCCTACAAGTTAAAATCTATAAGGAAACAGTAAAACTTTAAGTTAAACTAATATTTTACCTAACCCTTTTTTTATTTGGCCTAACACACACTGTTTCCTGATATTGTACCTTAACATTTAGAAGAAAGGGTATACATATGTATCTTTAACTGCTTGGGAACGTGTAAATACCTTGTTGGCCCTCAAAAAGGTACCTATATGTACCTTAAGGTCCAATAATTAGCCCCAGGGGATACATTAGTGTAGATTGTACCTTGGGGGACAAAAATGGACTCCTACTGTACCCCTATTTCTGACAGTGTATTAAGGTGGGTTACTGCCTCTGATTGTGTGGCCTCTAATTATTTTGTGTTACCCTCTTGTATTTTCTCACCAAACTGCTGGAAAATGGTTACTTTGGTGCAGGTTTGGCCATCTGTGAAGACCGCCACCTTATTCAGTTTTGTGGCGGCCGGTCTCACAGTGGTTTGGGAAAAATCCCATAAAATAACTTTTGGACAATCAATTATTTTTAGGAACGAAACCTACAGGGGTGGTGGCCTGAAGTACAGATTTGGTGATTTAGTCCCCAGGAAGAGCCATTCTGAATCCAAATATCGCTAGTATCGATACCAAGGTGAGTATTGGTATCGGTATTGGATCGATAATAGCGCGATGAGATAGATATTTTTGTTGTAGTTTCTCTAATAGTTCAGCAAATCACTTGTATTTCTTCACAGAGTTTGTGTGATTGCAGCGTCTTTCTCAGTCCTTATGCGTGGTACTCCTCTCCACCTCTCTAACTCCACTCACTCAGGTTCACTCTGAAGTATGAATATGGCAGAAAATAATAACCCTTTTTTGTATCTGTTGAAGGAACATTAGTATTCCTATTTGCAGATAGGTTATAGATTTAATTATGTTAAATATTATTTTCTTATTTGGTTAAAATCTCTGTCCTGTGCTTCATTATTATCATAATTAACATCCCAAATACCAGAAAAAGACAGTTTTTCATAATATGGGACCTTTAATGATATTTACTGATTTGTGTTGTCATCTGAAACAAATTATGTGATTTACTGTAAGATTGTAGATATTGTTGTTTTTTGTTATAAGGGGGATAATAACAAGTGAATGCAGCATGCTAAGTTTGTTGATCTATCATATGGCAACAATTTAACGCATAAAACTTGTGCGCTGTGTTTTTGTTGGCCAGCTCGCCCAGGAGGACTTACAAGGTCTGAATGTGATGGCATATCGCTGAGGGGCTGTTATTATTCCAGCTTCCTTTTTGGCAGTGCTCCAGGAGAGCTGTGTATTCCTGCTGGTTGTGCTGTCACATCTGGGTGCCACAGCAATACTACAGCTCAGCCTGTCATCCTGTCATGTCACTGTTGTGACACTTAAATATGAGTCTAATTTGCACATGTGTGCTTTTTCGTACATTCCAAACAGTATATGTTTACTTTTAGCTTCTTGTGGCTCAGCTTCCATGAAACTTCTCTACTGCTTCGTTTGGGAGTTCAAAGCTGACCTGATTTTATTTTGGTTGCACAATACAACACCTGCAGACTGAAAGAAACAATTCATCTCTATATCTGGCACAGCCTAGATAGCTGTGTCTGTGTGTTAGCAGTCATTGTATTTTCATGTGTGCCATCCTCCCTGATGGGTACAGACCACATAAATGTAGTCTCATCCTTAATGAATAGTTGCAGAAAATCAAACAAAGCCGAGAGTCTCAGCCTCCAAACCATCTTTCTGTCACTTGCCAGGAATCCAGATGGTACAAGTCTATTCATCACACCATAATGCTCTTTCATTGTACAAAGCCTAGTTGGACATGATGTGTGGCTCTTTTGTGCGGAGCCATCACAACAGTACATTCACTGAGGGCAAAATCTCCGACTCTCCTGCAGACACCACTGCCTTGTCCCCTTAAAACCAAACGACATAACAGTGTCATTGTCTTTGGCTATGGCTGCAGAGGGACTGGCTGTTAAAAAGGCATTTCATTGAATTAACTACCCCCTCTCCATTTTGTAATACAAATAGTTCTGTAATGACATGTCCAACCCAGAGGCAGTGTGCATGCACAAAGAACTAAAGGCACATAACTGATAAGAAGCAAGAAATTGTGAAAAAGCGTCTTCTTAGAATTCCAATGGCACATATGATGACACGCTGCTTTCTAATATATTTCCTTTCATCTTTTTTAAAAATGACTAGAATTGAATTGTTTAACCATTGAAAGCAAAATAAATCACAGCCTATTAGCAGTCAAATGTGGACATTAAAAACTCTTATCCAGGTTTGGGTAGCAGCAGCAGAAGGCTAAGCAAGGTAGCTCAAACAGCCAAATGGCAAAACTTAAGGTGCCAGATATAGACTTCAAGGGGAACTTCACAAGTTTTTGAATCAAAACATGTTTCCAGGTGCTGGGGAGCACTTCTTTATATTTGAGGACAGTTTTAAAAAGCAATTTGTTCCTCCATAATTTGCTGTGTGAATTCAGCCTTTATTCATGTGGTCCAATTGGCTATCAGATTGGACTATGACCTATGCCAACAGTGAAAACACCCCCATCTGTTTTGAGGTAGTCTCCTCCAACAGAGTCTCTGTTGGGCAGTAGTTGCCCTTGTGCAAACCCCTTTAGTCACTGCTGTTTCTCACATTGCTCTGATGGCAATCTCCAGCTGTCTTACCCAGCTGAGATAACTATCTCTTTCCATCAGTGAAGGGAGTCAGATCACTTCTCACATCACTTACCTCTACATGCAGGATTTGAAGGTGTCTTTGTCGTAGCAACATATATCTGTAACCTGGCTGTGTTTAGCCTCAGAAAATTGAAACATAGCCAGCTGGCTAGCTATACTCAATCAATCAATCAATCTTTATTTGTATAGCAATTCACAACAGAAGTAATTTCATAACACTTTTCTATATTGAGCAGGTCTAAACCATATTCCTTGATTTATTTATCTACATAGACCTAACAGTATTTGACGTCTGGAGGATTTTCATCCATCTGACAAAAGTTATGCTTTTTACTCTGCCCCCCATGTGGTGTATTCAAGGATAGATTACTTTTTTATGTTTCAAAATGATAGACACAGAGTCTTGGGTTGTGATATTGGAACTAGAGATACTGTATGTATTATGGAAATTAACAACAACACAGCATTTAACTACTGTGTTCTGAACATATTAATTTCCATACATTTCTACTCCAGCAATGTTGACATCACTAGACCAACTATAGTGGAAGCTAATAAAAAGCCGTTCTGTATCTCCTGCTGTAATTCAACAGCAGGAGATACCATTACACAGGGGAAGGACTGAAGAAAATCATCATAACTTAAAACTGCATTGTAAAGCTTGAGTAACACTGTGTCATTAGAAACTATATGAAATGTTTGGTAAGGAAAGCAGTACTATATTTGATGCTCAAGCTGGTATTTCTGATCTCTGATAGACATTATGTAAGAGGAAACAACCTCTTGTTTGCTTGTGATAATGCTTCATAATCTCATAAATAATAATTAACTCTTATAAATAACTCTTGATCTTGAGATAACAGCATTAAACAAATAATAATTACAAGCTGGGCTGTTTTCAGCTTTCATACTTAAGCCTGAAACACACCAGGCCAACCGTTGGCCGTCTAAAGCGTTTGGGGAGATTTGGACGAGTTCCCGAACAAATCTGTTAGGTATGTTTAGCTGCTTTGGAACCTTTTGGAACCATGCGGAAGTTGTCTGTTCCGATTCAACATGCGTAGTCTGAGAAGTTTTTCTGTTGGCCATCTTAGCCATTGGATTCTCAGGTTGGTTGTGTGCTAGTTGTATGACCATTCTGATTGGCGGTGTTATAATCACCAACACTGATCGTATATTTTTGACCAAGCAGATTCGGTCACATTTTCGCAAGACCTATAATAAATTCATTATTGAACCAGACTTTATTAATGTTTTTTGTAACAAAGTAGTATTGGCTTCCATCACAGAAAATGAGAGTTGTAGCAATCACTGGAACTCAAGACTGCCATGATACACATGTTCTTTATGTTCTAAGAAGTGGTGGGCAAGTTACTTCCAAAATGTAATTCATTTCATATTTGCTTGCATTTGAAAGTAATACGTTTCTTTACAATATTACCCTCTGTGTATAGTAATAAGTTACTCATTACTTTTTAGTTACTTTCACCAAAATAAAAATGTAGGACAAGGCATTACAAAAGGGAGGCGCGCAATATTTTACATCGCTTCATAGGCTTTGTCCAAATCTTTGGCAAATGTTTTTTTTCTGTCTGGTAGTACATGCTGAAAAATAAAGAGGACAACTAGGTATTAATCACCCACATGGTATGCAGTGCATAAGGAGGTAAGACAGTACAGACATTGTCTAGTCATGCACTAATCAATTTTGAATTGTGAGTAATGTTGCTGTCAATGTAAATCTTTCAGACCAATGGAAAGAAAATATCCAAAATAATGTTCTGACCATAAATGCAAATTTGTGCATATTTAATTAGACAGAGCAGTGTAACCCTAACCCTCTAAAATCTTTGCTTCACAAGTAGTCCGGTCACTTATCACCCCAGCGTCTTCGGTCGCTAGGCGACGTCAGCTGATCTGTAGTCTACTTCATATCGGAAAAAAACGTACTCCTAGGCCACTAGTATGGATGAGTTTCACATTAACTTTAACATTTTTGGAAAATACGGTGATTTCAGCTCTTGGCAAAAGGCTGAGTTGTCGTCACCGGTCAAGAAAAGACAAAGAGAGGAAAGCAGCGAAAGCAAGAGGGAGAAGCGAAACGGCGTCGGTTTGGCGAACTATATTTCCCTGCTGAAAAACGTTATAAACGGTAACAAATATATTGTAAAAAGACAAGTGTCTTTTTTTTTTTTTACAGTTTGATTATATATATATATATATATATATATATATATATATATATATATATGTGTGTGTATGTATATCATAATCAAACTGTATGTGTATGTGTATATATATATATATATATATATATATATATATATATATATATATATATATATATATACATACATACATACATACATACATATATATATAAAAAAAATATATATATATATATATATATATATATATATATATATATATATATATATATATGTGTATATGTATATATCATAATCAAACACACAGCTAGCTCACCAGCACTGCCCAAGTGGCTTGTTGAGATCATCTACACATCTTTCAGCATTGTGTAGTGTAGCTGGTCGGAGTGCTTCTTCTTACAAGCCATCCTCTTCTCTGGATGCCAAAATATTCATGTTGTAACCAGGAATGTCAGCCCATGAGTTGCAGACAATCCTTAGAAGACACGAAGTGCAGCTCAGTATGAAGAATTTATTCAAGTTTATTTTTTCAAAATTTCATTGATACAGCTCTGCCAAGCATAATCTCTGTGTCCTTAGATGACCATATGAAGAAAAGGATAAAACAGAGTTCACTATTCCTATTTCCCTCAAAGCAACAGTCTCAAAACTGCTGTTCTTGGATGCTTTGCCTGGCATCTGCTGTTCACTGGTTTTCCAGTTTGGCAGGTCACTCGTAGATGTGGCTGCTGAAAACCATGACAGAGGCAAACTTGTAAACCCATGACACAAGAATTCTCCAGGACTTATGAGTTTACATTTCACACACGTCTTTGAAGACACATTTCCCATAACAGTTCTTTGGGCTTCCGTGGTGATGTAACAGAGGCATTCCATTTGTTCAACTGTTTTTAACAAGCTGCATTCTGTCACACATTAATGCTTTACAGCAGGGGTACTCAAATACAAATTTTAAAGGGCCACAAAGATTTTTTTCAATAACTCAAAGGTCCATGTATTGAGGTCGGTAAGGCCACATGCAATAATACTGTAATATTCAAAACAAAATGTCCTTTTCATTCTAAACAACAAAATACGAACTAAAATAAAATGTAATTTCCATTTTAACATAAATTAAAATACATAGTTGAATATTTACTCTTTTTGTTTGCCTTCAAACATTGTGTCCATCACTTCATCATGCATTATTTTATTTCATTGTGACATAGATGTGACAAGAATCCTGCTTGCAGCTTGATATGACGATTTCAGTGCATTTATTTGTGTTGTGCTTATCTCTGAATTCTGAGGAAATGTCTCTTCAAAATTCCTATGCTTCGTCTCTTAATGCCGTTTCAAATTGGAAATCTTCATCACAGCTTCTCCTGGCATATTGTAATGCCCCTTGTGGACTGTGGCGCAATGACTCTTGGGTATTCTGTTGGTGTTGGTGTAATTATGGTTCATGAATGTGTTTGTGAATAAGATGATATGTAAGATGGTTGTGGGTTAATTCACGTCATATGTTCTGTCATTAAATGGTGTTGAGTTTAAACAAGGATGATAAAAAATCTGGCACCGTGAGTAAAAGGGTGTTTGCCGGGAGGAACTCCCCGTCTGTTAGACTTCTTGTGAAAATATATGACGAAATTTGCTAATATAATATCAGTTAAACAACATAAGTGTGAGTTATTGCAGCACCGTCAGATCCGTGGGTTTTGTCCTGGTTGGAGTATGAATGAATGCAAAGTTCCCACTTCTATGAGTGGCTGATTCTCATTGTCCACTTTATTATGGCAGTTTACTTGGAAAACGCCATTTCAATATCTTACCACCAGCGAAATGTGAATACGCGAACTGCTCCGAAAATGAAAGTGAAAGTTAAAAGTTGCGATCGCAGCGGTGAGTGACCCAGCTGTATGTGTATCGTTGGCATGGAGACAAGTCACGGTGTACACGTGCTGACCCAACCAAAACCCATGGTGAAGGAATAACAGTTCGGGGGCCACAAACAGGAGGCCGGCGGGCCGGATGCGGCCCGGGGGCCGCCTATTGAGGACCGCTGCTTTACAGGCTACTCTTACATGGCAATGAATTTAGAAATGTAAATTAGTTTTATTATTTGCATTTGGAGACTTGAAGCAGACACAGACAAACACCCCTAATCCTAAAAATGTAATGTTTTTAACAAATGATCACAGTGGCCTTAATTACCTTCTTTACTGTCAGATCCAGCATCTACTGGGACAGAATGCCAATGTACAAATTCATTCATTTATTTATGTTTATTTATTTAATTATATATATATATGTTAGGGCTGGGACTTTATCGTGTTAATTACGTTTAATTAATTACAGAAAAAATAACGCATTTAAACGCAATTTATTTTTGCACTCCATACAGCATGGAACGTTGCTCGTGGCACGAGTTCCTGATGCACAGGACACAACACGATAGATGAAACCAATGAGAAGTCTTTGCTGGGTTTGGTAGGCGGAAATTTTAGTTTTAGAAAACTACCTGGTGGAAACCTGGATAAAAGCACAGTTGTGTGCAAATTGTGCAAGAAAGCACTTCCAGCCTCCGCTGCCACCTTAATGCCAAACATGTCCAATCCACACTCGACAAGATGACAGGGTTCCGAGCCAAAATGAATCCACAACTGACCAATTAGCAAAACGCACTGGCGAAGTGGATTCTCGGTGGTACATTCTGGAATGTACTGTACTAAGTGCTGTTTTTTATTTTAAAAACAAATCTGTTTAAGACATAGAAATTTTACAAAAAGTCCTGAAAAAGCTTGAATGAATAAAGACTAAAGACTGAATAACAACCTTGTTTATTGAGTGTAATTTACTTTCAATCTCAGCCTAAGTCTCTTAAAGTCTTTTCATTCCCTTTGAAGCAATAACTCAGCAGTTTATACCTCAAAATCTGAGCTCTGTTTTTCCCTCAGTGGTTTCTATCTTGAATCCTACAGACCATTTAACATCAATTAACTAAAGTTTCTGTTTAAACGAATGTCTTCATAGCTGAAATGGAGCTGCAAGCTCAAGGCTGGTCTGCATTTCGACCATGTGACCTGACAACCAACCAACAGCGTATCATGTATAGTGACAGCACAATGTTTGCGATCTGAGCCCTACTCCACTTTGACTGAGCACCAACCAAGTACACAGGCACAGATTCAACAGAATCCAATTTTTGCCTCATGGAGGAAATAGTCAGTCAAATAGTGAGTGTAACAGATGATCATGGGGAATTGTGTGACATGTGAGCTAACAATAGGGACTCTCATGATCAAAGCTGTTACAACTATTACAATTACAACTATATTTTTAATAGTGTTTTCTTTCTCTATTTTTTTATGAATAATTTTAACAGAGAAAGTACTTTATAAGTGAAACATGAATGAGACTGTTGAGAATGATATATATATATATATATGTGTGTGTGTTTGTGTGTGTGTATATGTGTATGTATGTATATAAATGTATATATAGATAGACAGATAGATAGATAGATCCTGTTCAAGGACATTAAGCATTAAGGATTTGTCTGCAGCAGGGGTTCAACATGTGACCTTTCATGATGGTAAAGTCACTCCTGCTGCTAGGCCAACCTGCCACCACAACTGTGGACAGTAATGAGCTGTTTCTGTGACTCCATCCTGCTGAGCCCTGCTGCTCAGGATCAATTTCTGCTCACAAGGTTTGAGCAGATCAGGGTGACAGCTTTTCTGGTGAGCCCTGGTGTCATGATGCAAAACTGGATGGAAACAACTGAAAATGGGTGATGTTATTGATTTGTATTACCTTTTGTTGTACTGCAGACAAAGAAATACGTCAACATTATCACTTCACAAAGCTGAAAAGCAAGTGTGTCATCTCCATGGCAACTATTCCACAAACAAAACTGAAAAAGCCTGGGGTGGTCACAGTTACTGGATATATGAATCATCCTTTTTTGTGTGGAAGTCGGAGTATCAAAGTAGGATCAAATTAGAGAGGTGGTTTTCAGGTGAAACCAGAGTATGTATTCAGTTCAAACATGATGTTTAGCAAGAATAGTACATTTTTGTGTTTTCAATTAAAGAAAACAAGTGCAAATAGAATAAAAAACAGTATCTGCTGTCTAGTAGTGGCCACAGAGGATGAATGGCAGTTTCCAGACTATTTCTCAGGTGAGTATTAAAGCCAAACGCTGAGGCTGGCATAACAAACACCAGAATTTCACAGTGGATGATGGAGAATGTCCTATTTACTGATGAATCCGGGCTAAGAGATTTATACCAGTAAAAGGAGGGTGTATGTAAGGAGACAAACAGGACAGAGAAGGATACCACAGTGTTTCAAACCCACAGTGACACATGAAAGTAAGTGCTATATTGTAGGCAGCTGGACTTGTTTCAGTTTCTTGAAGATGTTTCAACTCTCATCCAAGAGGCATCTTTAGTTTTAACTAACTGGAGGGGAGTTGGCAGGCCTTTAAATTCTATAGCAGGGTTATTCAGTTAAAGGTCACTGAGGTCCATTTACTAAAATTTCCTCCAAGTAAAAGGTCCAAACCTCACAAAGTTCAACTTGTTCTTATAGCCTGGCCCTATGTCCACATTTTCATATGGTTTCAACAATATTTATAGACAATTTTCAACACTTGTATAGTAATCAACTAGCTATTTTACCATTAATAAAAGTATTCTCATGTGAATGAATTTAAGCTCTTTATTTCAAGTTAAAGAAAACAGAAACCTGCTGCGTGTCACTCCACCTCGCTCTCAACCTGTTTCCTGTCACATCTATATCTGCTCTGTCAATAAAGCTGAAAAAAAAAATGAAAGAAGTCCCAGTCCAAAGAATTTAAGGCCTACATTTCAAGTAAAAAAAGTCAACACATTCAGAAGAAAATGAATGAAAAGTGTCTCTTTTAGAAAAAAAAGTGCAAACAGAGCCTTAAACACTACCTTTTCTCTCTTAATGTATTTTTTTTTTTTTTTTACTTTTCTTAATGAGAGAAATGGGGATGTGATTGCCCTGCCAGTAATTAAAATGTTGGCTGGAATGGAGTCAGTGCCAGTCTTATGCAGATATGTAGGTGTTCACCTGTGAGCCTGGAACGGTACTTGTTTTTTATATTGTTCGCACACAAAGAACAAGTGGTTCGATATAGAACCATTAAGGGTTCTATAGCTTGGTACGTATTTGGCACCCTCAAATTATTCTATATAGAGTCATTTCAGAGGGTTCATTTAAAAGAACCCTTGGGTTATTTGTGGCTAGGCAAAACGGTTCTATATAGAACCATTTTGTCTGGCCACAAAGAACCATTTGGGATCTTTGTGGCCAAACAAAATGGTTCTATACAGAACCGTTTTAAAGTTTCAATCAATATCCCAAACTTTTTATTTCCTTACTTCTTTGGTTAGCCACATTTTTGTTAAATAATTCTGCAGAATTACCATGATATGAAGTTACTTTACTACTACTACTACTTTAAATACAATAACCAATAACCTTTAATATTTAAAACTTAAATAACATAAAGTCAGCCCTTCGTCACTACCAACCTATTGCAGATTGAAGAAAAGAAAAAAGAGAGATGGTTTCAAATGGACTGTATTGAACATCAAAAAGTAGTTGCACCGTATACAAACATTACTATACACAATATAAATTGTAGGCTACATCACAAAATATCAAATATTACAGTGATAAACCAGGCAAAATCACATAACAGCAGCTAAAATAGATAGTTCTACAATGAGAGTCAATGAGTGCATCATTTTGGCATACACTCCATGCACACAGTAATGAAAATATATCAGCACCACATATAAAATAAAAATGCAATTTCAATTTCAGTTAAAGTAGATTAGATAGATAGATTTAAATATTAAGAAATCACTGGGCAATTACCAATAAATGTTATTGAATAATGGTGACAGATTAAATTCAAGCAGCACAAACAAAAGAAGTGTAGGCTAAAGATTTTAATTACATTTTAATTAATTAATTAAAAACTTTGTTTGAAAACAACTATTTACATCAATTTCATCACTCACTGTGAAAGCTGATTGTATAATTTGAGAACTGGAATAGGCACTATTTTCTTACCATTTCTTAGTTTGAACAAATAATGTTCTACAAATTACAGTGTGTGTTTCATCTGTTTGGGGTACTCCATGCGAAACAGGAAATACACCTCAAGCAGACACTGCAGAGTCTGTGGCACATCCAGTTCCCCACTTGTGATGGTGACTCCATCCATCTTTACTGATGCTTTCGCAGCAAGAAGGGGATTCCCTGCATAATGGAAGCTGATGGTTGGGAATGAGCTTGCTGGTTCCTTTGGAAAAGAAACATATGTAAGGAACCTCCTGATAGAATTTAAGCTATAGGTAATTGACAATATGAAAAATGTCAGTAACAATGTGAACTTCAACACGTACCTCATCTAAACAGTAGTGTGTACACTCTCCTTGAAGATCTTCTTTGAAAATGTCCGGCTTCCCCTGGAAAGATCGAACAGCTGTCATCAAATCGGCAACTGAATTGTCTTGGCCCCGCAGCTTTAAATTGAGCTCATTAAGGTGTGACGTATTGTCAACCAAACAAAACAACCATATCCATGTTGTGCTCATCTTGCAGAAAACGTGAAAACTGTTGCTCTCTGACTTTGGAGCTGCTCTAGGAAAGCTGCTATTTCTTTTCGAATAGACCGTAGGTCATTGGCATTTGCCTCAACATCTTCCAGGAATTCTCTCAGGAGGCGATGCTGAAAGGATGAGAATGTCCTAAGGAAGTTGATGAGTTTCATCATTGTGTTCATCACTTCTGCAAAATCTTTAAAAGAGCAGCACACAGAACAGTCTGATGGATGAGACAGTGGTAAGCTATGAGATCAGGGTTGTCCTCTTTCATCCGTGGCACAGCCCCCCTCTCTCTTCCCACTATGGCAGGGGCACCATCTGTGGTGACTGAGACCACCTGTTTCAGATCTATACTTCTCTTTCTCAACATCTCCTTTGTTGCTGCATCAATGTCCTCTCCTCTTGTATGTGGCTCAATTGGGGTTTCACCCAACAGGTCTTCACAGAGCTCTTTCTTATCTCTGTGAAAAAAACTCATAAACCAAAAGCTGGGCATTATCAGTACCATCTGTAGACTCATCAATGACTCATTAATGGCCACTTCAAACTTTGTTCTCTTGGAGCAAGCCATGTTCTCATCACTGTCTTTCTCTTTTCTCTTGCTCTCTCTGGTGTACTAGCCACGCAGGTTAAACAAACGATTTGATTGGCTCAATTGAGTGAAGTCATTGTTGTATTTACTGGAGTTGCTGCAGCCATTTGGTGATGCCTGCTCTATAGGGTGCAGCCTCTGGAGGTGTACACTTGCACAGAATTGACTCCACCCTGACCAAGAAGAAGTACCACTACAGCAACTTCCTGCACCCTCTGGTTTGATCATTTCAAGAAAGATACATACTGCAGCCGTACAATAAGCACAAAAACACCTCAGGATTTGACAGAAGTACTTGAATACCAAAGAAGATTGGAAGATTATCATTATTATTATTATTATTATTATTATTGTTATCATCATCATCTCATCATTATTATTATTATTATTATTATTATTATTATTATTATTATTATTATTATATGTTAAAGTAATTGTTCACTTGTTCATAAATGCATGAAACTTGGTACAGTTGTACAGTCTATGGCCCTGAACATTTTCAGATATGGAGCCATCACAAAAATGACATCTTGTGGTCAAATGCACAACTTCAACTCACTCAAAGATCTTTATCTGGCTAGACCCAATCAAAATGACCCAGCGCATTTTGTTTAAATAGCAAATTTGTGCTTGCGCCCACCTGTGCACCCCTAGGCATCTCGGTCTTAAAATTAGGTGTGGTCAGGGGGTTCACAGTGTTCATACACTGATTTTATGATTTGATAGGCTGCTTTCAGTTATTTTAAACAGTTCCATGAACACAGTCTAATTTCACTATGTCACTATAACAAATATCATGGCACATTTAATCAGTAAACCTGAAAGCTGCAGTTATAGACTACAGTTATAAACTGTCCTGCCTGATCCATGGACTGACAACTTTGTGCAGCAGTGCCCCTCCTCCCAAATATATGTTTATTTAACATGCAGTAAAATAGAGTTGTTTATGAGACAGATGATTGTGAAATGGTGGGGCAGAGGGTCCAGCAGCCGAAGATTACATCCTTTCCCTCAGCCATTATTGTCTGAAGCTGTTATTACTATTGACAAAAGTGAGTACACCCCTAAGACTTTTGTAGATGTTTGCAATGGCAACGCCACGGGGGAGCCAGGGGGGGCCATGGCCACCCCTGGAAAATTGCTGGCCACCCCACTGGCCCCCCCAGTGCTCCCATCACTTTCCCTGACTGACTGAGGTGCTGGCTCATTAGGGAACTGTAATTTAAATCTCCACCTGTGGGGGCGGTAATGAACTGAAAGGCGTGCAGTCTGACGGGAAGTCAACGCAAGAAGCAGAAGAAGAAACAGTGCCGCCGAACAGTGTATTTTGAGCGCCACAGCATCACTCACCGTAAGTTAAATTCAACTGAAAAGAAGCCACATTTGTAAACTTTAATCAATACTCCATTGCCAGAATCTTCTCTCTGCCACCATCCCTGGACGGCAAGCAAACGCTGGCAGCTAGCAGCTTGCCGCATAGCACACAGCCGCATAGCACACAGAATGAGATAATCGACTGTCTGGCAGAAATGGTCCACACCTCAATAATTAGTGAGGTTTCCCAAACTGACGCTTTGGGCATTTTAGTTGATGAAACAAAAGACATGAGCAAGAAGGAACAGATGTCTTTTGTAATTAGGTAGTATTATGAAGGAGAAGTATGTGAAAGTGAAAAGTATGGCCTTGATTACAAAAACCACCTTGTAAGGCAAGCTTATAATGGTGCCTCTGTAATGAGTGGTAAAAACACTGGTGTGCAGGCCCGCATTAAAGCAGAGGCTCCATTAGCATTCTACGTTCACTGCAATGCACATTGCTTGAATTTGGTGTTAGTGGACACTGTGAAAAGCATCCCTGAAGCCTACTGTTTCTTTTCTCTTCTGCAGAGGCTGTATGTGTTTGTCTCAGGGTCGTATGTGCACCAAAGGTGGCTAGAGGCACAGCAGGAGATGTTTCCGGGGACAGCCCCAAGAGAGTTGCAAAGCCTGATGGAGACACGGTGGGCATGTAGGTACAAGTCAAGACAGTGATGGAGAGACTGCCAGCCATCATACAACTACTGACAGAAATAACTGACAGAAGACAGAGATGGTGACAGAGCTGTGGAGGCAAGAGGTCTATTAGGCCAAATAGATTTGAAGTTTGTTGGCCTTCTTGTATCATTCACCAAGATTTTTGGGGAGGTAAAATTTCTTTCAGATGTTCTACAATCTCCACAACTCAATTTGGGCACAGCTGTTACACTTGTTGATTCTCTTGTGGACACATTGAGCAGTCTTAGAGAGGGAGTTCTCTTTGATGAGATTTGGGAGAAAACTGTGACCCTTGCAGAGCAATGCAACATAGGTGCTGCACCTCCAGGCCGTCAGGTCACACCAAGCTCTAGCCTTGCAGGGTATTACATTTCCACTCCAATTGTTCAAAAAAAGGGCAACACGGACAAGGAGTCATTTTGTAAAGGTTCATTCATTCAGTTGTTGATGTGCTTCTCTCTGAGGTAAAGAGGAGATTTTCTAAAGAGAACTGTGTTACAATGGAAGGCATACAGGCCTTGAATCCATGCAGTCCCACATTTTGTGAGAAATACACTGTGTTTGCTTTTGCTTCACAGTACAACTGCAACTCTGAGGATCTAGAATATGAGTTACCTCAGCTTAAGCGAATCCTGGAAAGGAAGAAAACTAGTGGCTTGGAAATCCCAAAGAGCTTGATGGAGCTCACAGTCTTCCTTGAGCTATATGGTGAGGTGTTTGACACAATGTTTAAACTCTGCAAAATTGCACTTGCATTACCTGTGAGCACTGTATCGTGTGAGCGCAGCTTTTCTTTGCTTAAGTTAATCAAGAATCACTTGAGAAACACCATGAGCAATAAGCGACTGAGCAACTTGGGTGTCTTGAGTGTTGAGTCAAAAAGAGCTAAGAGCATAAACCTCAATGATTTTGTTGATGTTTTTGCCAAAAGACACAGCAACAGGAGAATTAAGTTGTTCTAAGATGGATGATGTGAAAGAATTGCACTAGTTGTGAAATTACAGTTGTTAAAAATGCACTAGTTGTTAAAAGTGCACTTGTAAAAATTGCACTTTTTGTTAAAAATGCACTTGTTAAAAGTGCACTTGTTAAAATTGCACTTTTTGTTTTGGTATACATACCGTTCATTTTTTCTGATGTATGTTTTGTGACAGCAAAATAAAGCTGTATTGAAAAGTATTTGAAACATTTTTGTGTTTTTCTGAAATGTTTGTGTCACATGTAAACCTAAGGTCTAAACACTTAAACACAGAAGAGGCTTCACCAACCCCTTTCTGGATGACCTCCTTACCTAAGGTCCTTTTTGTTAATTTTCACAGCACATTAGCCCACATACAATACATGAATACAGCCATTCAAACTCTGCAACCACATAGGAATCACAAGACAGAACTCATGTTGTAAGCACATCAAGAAAAAGATTGAACTTTACCTTAAAAAATAATCTTTATCTATTCTTTCTATCATTGAGTGTCGTATGTAAGCACACTATACTAAGAACGGTCACTTGAGAATTTCTCTCACAGTTAACATACGGTTATATTTTTCTTTATTAATATGTATCTAGACAAAATAACAAGGAGATATCTCATTATAATTAGTGAACAAATGTTGTAGAATCTCTATTTATTTAGCAGCAGGGTTAAGAATTATTTATTGTTTGTTTAACAGTTAGTTGCATGAAGTTAACATTAACTTGCCTAACATAGGAAACTACTAATGAATGTGTTTTTTTTTCTTTGTTTCCTTCTTTTTTTCGTATACTTCTAGCTTCACATATTGCTTATTTGTCATATTTTAATGGGTTATGGTGTTTTATATTTATGTGTTTTCAGCACGCAAAAAAACCTCAGCGTTTTAATAATTTAAAGTTTCGAGAGTTAGCATCTCAAAGAATGAAAGGAGAGGAAAGCCTCCTGAGTGGGTGACTAACCCTAAACACACCCCGTATCCTCTAAAGCTAAAATAACGGTAAACATGGATCTTGTGCTTCATCTTTTTAATTTTTTTTTGTTCATTCTTAATAACTGACAGAAATTCAACCTCCAAATGTTCGTATCTTCCTCAACATTAGTTACTGAAATCCATATTAAACAGATTATTTCTTCCACCATTCCCCATTCATCATTCCACATCACTATCATCATCTTGATTGCTTGTGAATTAAAATATTCATGTTAGTATTTAATCAGTACATATATTCATGACATAGTCATTCTGTGTATTCCTTTGGAGTGGAGAACTGATATCAATTAAATTGAGAAGCCACTCATTATATTGACTGCTAAGTTAATGGATTGATCTGATATTTTCCTCTTTGGGGGTTGTACCCCAAATGAGTGCAAATTCATTGAGATTACAGTACAATGCTGAGGAGGAAGGATACCAGCCACCCAGAAGAGCAGGAACTCAACAGGAAATATATATATATATATATATATATATATATATATATATATACATAGAGATGTATTAGAACCCTTTTGTCTGTTGACATAACACAAAACGTCTTCTACATTTCATTGTGTTTTAGGGAGCAAACAGAGAGGAGGAAGAGGAGGATGAAGGAGGACATGAGGCTGCAGAGAGGATGGAGAGGCTCTTCCCTGCTCTAGAGGACAATCCTTACATTATTTCTGTTGCTAGTTACTTAATTTATGAGTTCTTTTTAAATTAGTTGTTAATTTTATAGAATTCATGAAATAAAATATTGTTCTATTGTTACACGTTGTCTATTCCATTCAGTATTTACAACTTAAGAATTATTTATGACAGTAAACAGCATCAAGTGCTACTTTTCAGGGACTTAATTAAGGTCTTAACATTTACAACTTTTTACAAAATTACAGCATAAATAACTATTTACAGATTATTATTCACTATTAACAAAAACAAGTATTAAGAACAATATTAAAACAGTAACAGATGATGGACAGTAACAGGCTGAGCAGGAGTCCCTGCAGTGCTGCTGGGCTGGATGGTGTCAGTGGGACATCATCTGGGTCGGTACTCAGGGTGTTTGGGGGTCCAGTTTCCTCTGTCCACCACATCGTCCATCAACTGGGTCTGAAGTTCTGACTCGATCCACGGCTGCCAGGTCATTAAGAATGTTTTAAGAAAGAGGCAATTTCATAATTATAATAATAATAAATCATTACAACAAACAAAACTATCTACCAAACATTTTAAATAGGAATAATGCCTTTAAAATTTAAATAAAACCCTAAGTGGCGATCAGCAGTTTATGTCAGCATTAACGTAATGTATCGGTATGTTAATGACCCCAAAGCTAGCTAATAATGATAATATTGATAACATTACTGTGGGTTCAATAACAGGTTTACCTCTCCACAGTCCTCTCAGCCGGAGATAAACCAGAACCGCTTCTCCTCTTCCTCCACAAGCAGGAGGCTTAAAAGAAATCAGGAATTCCTGAAGCTCAAACAGATCTGACAGTCAAACTTTACTCTTCTTGTCACTTTCACAGACCTGGGCTGCAGAAACAGTGATGTACGAGTAGAGGCGGGAACATCTGGTGACGCAACCAGGAAATGCTGCGAAGGGTAGACCGTCCCATTTAACAAAAGTTGACGCAGCCTGCAGGGCGCACCGAAGTACACTCATTCGGTGAGACTGCAAAGGGCGGGTCCTTGAAGTGTGCAGACCCTTAATTAGGACACAGCAATTATTCAGCTGTCGACCTACATACATATAATGTGCACTGGCTGACGGGGCACCCACCAGTGTGATCAATTTGTATTACGCTCCTGATCCAAAGCTCATAGCCACATGGTTACAGGTTCAGTGAAATCAAATAAAACAGCTTTTCTTATGCCACAAGTCTATTTCTTGCTGGGCAAGAGTGAGCAAAATTCATTAATCAATATAGGGACAAAATATTGACATTTGGATCCAAATTACTTTATAACTTTTTGATTTTCCTATTAATTACATTTTCTTTGACACTTTTGGGGTTGCTGACAGCACGGTTACAAGACGACAGGAAACAGCTAAACGGACGCTCTTTCATGTTGTAAGTGAAACCACTCTCATCAACAACCATGGATAAAATATTTCCATGGTTTAATACAGGATTGGGTTAGGGTCAAAGCTTTACATCGTTTGCTCTGCCACAGAGCTGATTTAAAAGGAACAATATATGATAGTAAAATGAAGATTTGGCTTATTTGGTCTCGCCTTCAGAGGACTAAGCAGTGTGTACAGCTTCCCAAGGCGGGCATACTGATAAATATGCAGGCTCAGCAGAGGGCTGGGTTGTGGACACAGTTGACCGCTCCCTGGCTGGAGGGGTGGGGTGAGTCAGCAGTAGGTGGCCTGAAACAGCCAAATGACCTGTCTGTGACCTGCAGCACATTCCCTCCCATGGTCTGCTGGTCAGGGCATTGGTGTTTTACTGGACAGGCACAGATACAGAGTGACATGCCTATACAATGTGACTCATTATTTTGAACAGCTAGGGACATGCAGAACTGCAGGCTGTTGCGGTACGGTTATTTCCTTAACAGTGTGACAGTAAAAACACTTTTTCTACAGTAATCCACCCACTGAGGAGGACATCAATTTATACGATCATGGCAAAATTTGAAAGATGGTAAGTGTCCACATCTGTAAATGAATAAACCACATGATGGACAACCCCCTAAATTGTACTGCACATGTCTGCGTTGTATATTATGAGTGACATCATCCCATGCAGGAACATCTCCGACCAGGAGGGTTGGGTGCCATTTATGTATAAACTGATACTGAACCTGGAATTTTTAGAACAGCGGCACAGTATTAGACTACATTTGAAAATATAAATAACTGTGAAAAAAAAGAATGATGATAGAATAACAATATAGTGTAATAATAAGCAACTATCCAAAGAAGGAGGAGAAGCATTTATCGTATGTTGTTGTTGTTGTTGTTGTCTCCAGCAAACATGTGACATCAGCGAGACATTCAGTGCATCAGTCTAAACCCCATTTTTGTAAGTCTGATGGACATTGAGAAAAGGTTTTATATTTTTACCTCTGGTCCGGACCCCTTTTGGACGTCTGTGGACGTGCAACACAGGTTCAATATTTAATCATCTGGCTGGTGAACCATTTAAACATCTGTAAACATTCAAAACAGGTTTAGTGTCCACACACCTGACTGCCCTTGCCCCACAGAAATCAAGCTGGTCTATGCTGTTTTTTTTTTTACTGTGACAACCTCCCTGCTGAAAAAAACAGCACAGACCAGCCCGATTTTCATGCTGGTCTATGCTGGTGAGTGCTGGTTTGGTGCTGGTTAAGGTCCCATTAATTATGCTGGTCTACCAGCATAGTCTTGATGGTGAAGGTGCTCATGAAGCTGGTCACCAACATCCAATTACCAGCATCCCATGCTGTTGCTGGTATGCTGGTCAGATATACACACACACGCACACACACATTTCTAGTTTAAAGTCACTTGTGGGACCCCCATTTCTAGCATTCAGAACTTGTGCGGTCCACTTTAAAAAATAAATAAATAAATACATATATCCTTGATTACTAAAGAAACTGCAAGACTGCATCAGCATCAGGAATTTACTTCCTAGTTCACATCATCTACATCCTACATCTGATTTTTTCCCTCTGCACAAACCAATTCACATCCCTTGTTAGCACAGTCTAAACTTCATATTAACTAAACACATTAACAAAGTAATATGGTATATATGTAATATGTAATATGGCAAATATGTTTATACACGAGAGCATCTGGACGTTAAAAGAACAAGGAAAACATAGAATACACTTTTCACATACACATTGATACACATTTAACTGGCAATGTATCTTGCTCTCAACAGTTACTCTCAACATTGCTAATAGCCGGCAAAAACATGCTTCTCCAATATGAGAAGCTACTCCTGAAGTGTAGCCACCCTGACTACAGGCCACCTTCACTGGACTGGAACCACAAGCTCCTGCTTCGCTCTGCCACTGTGTGTGTGTGTTTGTAAATGAATAGGGAAAAGGAGCCTAGGCACTGCAGACATGAGTGGGAAAATTCTCATGAGAAATCTGGTTCTTGATAAAGTATTTCACTGCTTTCCAGTCTCAGTTTCCCAGGGCTCCAGGTTCTGCAGTAATGCAGCGCTGACAGTCCATCTTTCCTGGAACTTGGTTCCTCACTATGCATTTCTTTAAATGTCTCTCGACTGCAGCACAGTCCTCTTGTGTCCAGCTTCTCTTGATAGCAGTTTGTTTACCTATGTAGGCATAAAAACAACACGTTATAGGTTTAAGAACTTTAAATCTTAATTAACTGCTGAATTGATCACATAGGTCATCCACTGTAGTACTTATTTGGTTCAAGACCACAAAGGACTCTCCCACATTCACTGAGAATTATACAGTTGAGGCCAAAATTATTACGAGAGTCAATGGAGAGATAAGAAATATTTTCTGGTCCCGTTTGAATTGTGCCATGAATTTAACATATGTTGTTTGTGGTGTTTAAAGATCATTTTCCATGCAAAGATGACTACAATTTAGCGCGAAGAAGCTTGATAATGTGAGGCCGCTTTGTGAACTACAGCCCTTCGCTGCTCTTGACGCGAATGATATACGTCACCACCCTTACTCGGAACTCTGAAACAGACATGGCGATCTCTCTGCTCCACTTCACCGGGAGAATAAGAGCCTAGAAAGAGGCAAAAATCATTATAAATCGGGGCATGTAGAGAGCTTCAGCTATGCCAATGGGGAGATGATCGGTCTTGTCCACGCGAGTCGCAGGGAGCAGCGTTACAAGGTTTCGGTGAGTGTTAGGACCCACTAGCTAACTAGCTAGCTAATTGCAAGTGCTTTAGTGGCTAACTTAAGCTCTCGATAAGATTGATTGCACCAAACACAATGTTTGCCATTCCTTTAGAGCCTGTTTACTGTTTTACCCAGCAAAACACGTGCAAGTCCAAATATATCCAAACCCACTCTGCATCATCTCATATATTTTGCTAGCCAGCTGACTGCTGTGGCTCTCATAGCTAAATGAAGCTGCCGATACGAGCATGCATCAAACGCAACGTTAAACCTTCCCTAAAGTCTATGTATTGTTCCCAACAGAAAAACACAAGTAACAGTAACCACACTGCATTATCCACATAGCAAAGTGCACACAGGCTATGAACCGTCTATTCCCCACTGGTGTTGTCCATCGTCTAAGATGTTTTCAATGGGTTTTTAAACACGAGCTGCATATTGCGATCCACCTAACCCAGATCACATAATTAATAGTCTACCCCCTTCCTGTTGTTTTAACAGATCTCCCTGCGTGATGATGGCAGCATTTTGAGGTCCTCCTGTGAGTGCTCAGTGGGCGATTTTAAATGCAGCCATGCAGTAGCAACTGCCATTTTTGCTATGCGGGAGCTCAGCGTGACGGACGTGGAGTGTCAGTGGAAAAAGACTGCCACAGCCAAAGTGACACTGCCGGTGTCTGAGCTGTATCCCCAGGTTGAGGAGACCTTCAACCCTCTAGCCAGAGACATCAGTGTGGAGGATGTGGCCTGGTTCAGGTCAGAGCTCCAGGGGACGCAGTGCGGGATGGCATGGCTGTTGTCACCAGAGCCAGAGCCCCAGCATCAGGCTCTTCCCACGGTGCCTGAGCTGGTGAGGGAGTTCAAGGGCCAGGGGCTAGAGGGAGTCCTTGCTTCATTGGAGCTCAATGAGGAGCAACGTCTGGCCATCCAGACAGCCACCGTGGGGTAACGGGCAAATCCCCAATGGCAGCGGCACAGACAGTGGCGGTTAACAGCCAGCAATTTTGGAGCGGTTCTTTCACAGCGGTCTGCTTCTCCCTGTCCATCCCTCATGAAGAGGCTGCTTGGAGGACAGAATTTGGGAGGCGTGCTTGCTGTGAACTGGGGTGTGATGAATGAGAAAGAGGGGGTGAAAGCCTTTCAACAGGCTTGTCAGGTGGAGGTGCTTGATTTGGACTCTTTTTGAGCAAATCAGGCATGCTGGGAGCGTCACCTGATGGTCTTGTTGGAACATCTGCCCTGCTCGGGGTGAAGTGCTCATACAGCCAGCGCAACTCCACCATCGCTGAGGCTGTCGAGTCGCCGTCGTTTTGTCTCAATGTGGAGGGGCAGGGTTTTGCACTCAAGAGGACCCATGCATACTGGCACCAGGTCCAAGGTCAGCTCCACCTAACTGATCGGGACCTGTGCTACTTTGTGGTGTGGACCACTAAGGAGACAGTGGCCATCCCCATCCCCAAAGACCCTGCGTGGGGACAACACCTCCTCATTCTTGAGGAGTTCTACCGGCAGCACATTCTCCCAGTGTTGGTCAGTAGAGAGGACTAAATCTGTAAATAGTATGTACCTAGTTTTTTTGTTATTCAATCAGTTCTTTCGTTCATGTTCCAATCATTTTGGGAGACAGTGAATCAGCGTTCTCGTCGCGTTTCCTGTCAGTACCTGTTTAATAAGCAGGGAAGCTAATGATCCAGATACAAACTATAGGTCTCATAAGCTAAAATCTGTTGGAATATGTGAAAAACAGAAAACATTGGAAAGAGTTAATAACCTTTACATTACATGTACATTACATTATACCAACTAAATGTAACATTAAGGTACAAAGGTGTGGTCAGTTAGTGATTCAGTGATTCAGTCAGACTCAATTTTTTGTCTCAAAACTTAGAACACATTTATTTACAGAGGGAGATGAATAGCAGGGAAAGAAGAGAGAACGAGGTAGAGGAATGTCACATATTAGGTGACAGAAAGGGTGCTGCCTATCTCTTTAATTAGTGGCTGTTGCAGGTTCACCAGTGCGCAGCACAGCTGCAACAGTATGTTGACTGAACTCCTAAGGTGGGAGGGGATCATGTTTAAGATTCGAAAATCTTTAATGCGGGCATTGGCCCTCTCCACATGTATTCTGTTGCGTGCCACTTCTTTTGTTGCCTTCACCTCACTCTCTGTGAACTTGCCGTGGTTGAGAAAAGGGGGGATATTCACAGATACGCCCTCTGGCACAATGTCAGAAATCAGGAACCCCTTGTCTGCCAGGACCAGATCGCCAGCCTCAAGGTGGTCAAGTAGGCCTGACTGCCTCTTAATGGCCTTGTCAGACACAGAGCCTGGAAACAGGGAGCTGCAGAACGTGATCACCCCATTAGGGGCAACCCCAATCAGCACTTTAAAGGAGTGCATCCCTCTGTAGGCCGAATAGACCATTTTGGCCTTGTCCATCTCTTTTGGAGCTGCAACCTGGATGTCTGTGCAGTCAATTATGATCCTGCAGTTGCTGGCAGAGGGCAGGAAGGATGCAGGCATGCTCTCCCTGTTTTTTATGCGACTGGGCACAGCTGCCATCATGGTCTTGAAAAGCAAGTTGTGTAGCGAATGGATGAAAGTCTTCACCACATTTGCTACTGTTGCAGTGCTGCAGGAGAACAGCTGGGCCAGGTGCAGGTGGGTGTAGTTCTGTCGAACCTTCATTAGGGCCATGAACACCTGGGACTCCATCCCCATCCCTTCAACCCTCCAGCCCGCTGCATATATGATGGAGCCCTCAAAGCGCTGCACAAGCCCCACCACCCTTCTGAACATGGCCTTATCTGGTAGGCCAGTCTCCATCCTTATGACGTCGTCTGTCAGACCTGTAGGAGAATAGACCATAGTGTTTCCACTGACAGGCCATGAGTCTTGGCAGACGACGTCCTCTGGCTCCTCCGTTCCACCTCCGTCAGGTCCTGGGTTGGGCTCCACTGCAGTCTCGGATCCTGCCACCTTGCAGTAGGTGTGGTCGGTGTGGTCAGGGGACTGGCTATATGTATTGGTTGGTTGGTTGAGGGTAGTCTTGGACCACTGGAAAAGACATGGACCCTTTTCCTTGCCAGTTGGGGAAATGGCAGCCACACACCCTCGAATTCTTGCTTGGCTCCCTGTCTGCTCGTCTGCAAAACAAAATGTAAAAAACACTAATAATTATTACAAGTGAGTGTTAGCAGTGCTATGGTATACTCATGTGTGTGGTTTACAGTTTTTTTTTACTCTTTTAATTTGGGCAGATCAGTGAAGAAATGATCCATGATCCTCACTGACCTTTGAAAACGTCCCCTTTATGGTCAGTGTGTTATCATTGCAAGTGAGTTGTGTTAGAAATGTTTTATACTCCTGCATATGTGTGTGTTTTGTTTTACTTTTCCCTTTAGAATCAAGCCAGGACAGTGAAGACGTGACCCTCACCGTGAGCTTCAGCATGGTCACTTCAAGTGGTGTGCCTGAAGAAGGCTACACTGTGGAGTATCCTATTCAGTGCTTTTAGTACCATAAACAGCACAGCACACAGTTAAATTAAAAACCTTTAATCATGTTTCTAAAGGATACCATAGGCAGCTGTTCATTAACAGTGTGTTATCATTGCTAGCAAGTTGTGTTAGTAATGTTGTATACTCTTGCATATGTGTGTGTTTTGTTTTACTTTTCCCTTTAGAATCAAGCCAGGACAGTGAAGACATGACCCTCACCGTGAGCTTCAGCATGGTCACTTCAAGTGGTGTGCCTGAAGATGGCTCTGAGCATTGTTTTCTCACTCTTCTTTAGACGTCAGCAAACATCTCATAAGATGGACATATCATGTGCGACATTAACTTTGTTTTGCCATTCGTTTGACCTACACTGTAATTCAATCTAAAGCAATTAGGCTTAATATCATAATTTAGCCATTGAAACATCAGTAAGATTTTTACAATTGAGTGTGTGTGGTTATAAAATATCAAATCAAACTCAGTAATAAATACTAATGCAGGTAAATGACTGGGAATAAAGTAAGCTTGTATTCTGTTAAAGGCTGGGTCTAATTGTTTTCAAACACAAAACATTTTTTGGACACAAAGAAACACAAATACAGTCAATTGAATTTATTTGAAATGGTACACAAATCCAAGGCGCTGATTTGCAAGCAGGACACACAGGAACAGGGTATGATGGTGCTGTGGAGAGAAGAAAATAGAAAACATAAACTTGTGATAAAAATGTAATTAACACTCACTAAAAAGCTACACTGTTACATGTTTGGTGGTAAACGTTCACGTGAGGTCTGGTGTTTAAATAATTTAATGCATGCCATATTGAAAAGATACACAACTAATGCACAAGGCACCATTCCCCATCCCTCATATTGCATGTAATATGATTAACATGGAGTGGTTGCATTGTATACAATGTGTGTGACTGCGAGACTTGTGGACATGTTCGTGGTTGTTAAGTGCACAGTTGGTCACCGTTAAGTTTTAAATACTGCGGTGTATGCTGACACTACTAACTGTAGCCCCTTTCATACAGAGAAGACGCTTTATGCCGATGTTGATTCATACAGAGTGAAGCATCTCGCCTTAAAGATGAACCGCTATGTAATTCACACAGAAAGCCGGCGCTGCGGCTCCTCGAGAGGCGTGATGGTACACGTCATGATGATGTCGGTGTTTTATTTAGGTGTTTCCCAGGTGTCCCCCTGTCAATCAAAACCCACGGAGAGTTTATTGTCATATGGATGCTGTTATAATGTGTAGTGATTAAGATCCTGACCCACCAAACATCCTGGAAAGTGACGAAGTTACGTTTTTCACCCTAAATTACATAGTTACATAATCACCATCAGTAAACTGGAAGCTGTGTGACTCCCTCACTCGCGGGACGGAGAATGTTTTCTGGGGTAAAGTTCACTGAAGTCTTGGTCTGGAGGGCTGACTGTCGCAGTGATTTATTTTCATCACAAACACTCGGTGAGTTGCTGCTAGCTGAGTAGCAGCTAAGCTACCTTTGCTAAATTTGCACATACAAATCTCTTACCTGATCAATTTGAGCCAGCGATTCCTAGTCTTCGCATCTGAAGGGAACCGAAAGAAGGAGCAGCCATTCCTGCTCGAATGAGTACATTCTGGAGCAAAACACACCGGCATCTTGAAATACTTGACTTCACCGCTTGACAGTTGACAGTGGAGGGAAAGGTTGATGACATGACGTCACATATGCGACATGTAGTCTTTCTCATCGTTTTTCTCTACAGTCTTTAACTGAACAATTGCACAATAAACTGTCAAACTCTTGATGTGAAAAAATATCATTTAAATCCACAAACAACATTTGTGTAATCCAAGGCATATAACGCCTGGGACCAGAAAATAATTACTTTCTGTCCATTGAAACCCATGTAAATTTTACGATCCCAGAGGTCCCATGGGGTCCACCGGAAAGGGCGTGACTTCACCACTCTATAGACCACTGTGTCCAGCTGTGGTCACAGCAATTATTACAATGTTTCCATTTCATGTTTTTCATGCATTTATTTTTTTTTTCTCACTTGTAATGTTTTCATACTATTACATTCATTTTTACCCATATATGTGAATCGGGAGCGAGTGTGCAAGCGAGAGAGAGAGAGAGAGAGAGAGAGAGAGAGAGAGAGAGAGAGAGAAAGGAAGAAAGAAGACACCGGGCGTGTACCGGCAAAAACTGAAACGGGCCGGTTAGAAATGAAAAGAGGAAAATCACAGAATACAGGATCCGTCCAGGAGACTTGTCTCCTCAGGATGTGAGTGAAGGAGGATTGGATGGTGGCTTAGGTAGCGATGAGGAAACTGTCACTGTCAGCTGCACACCTGTCAGCAGGTGCTCCATGCAGACGCTTCACAAACTTTACCTTGTAGGCTAAGGACAGACAACATCATGATTGTGTTGGATATAAGCACCATAGATTATTGACTTGTAACGTAGCCTAACCTTTAATAAATCTCTCAGCTGCTGTCCAGTCCGGTAATAACGTGTCTCTGTGGGTGTGTAAGCTACATCATCAACCAGGTAGAACAACTGTGAAACACCTGGAGTTGATAATAAACTGATCTAGCAACAATAAAAATCCAGTGAACAGTGACATCGACTCAACTGCAACACGTGTCCAGATGCGTCAACTCAACTCAGCGCATGTGCTGTAGGTGCGACAGCTGTTACATCACTCAGTCTACCCCCCACCCACAGCATAATATGAAGAAAGACTAAAGGGGCGTTCAGACCGAACGCGATAGACGCGAATGGAGCGGCAACTCTACATTGAAAATCAATGTAAATGGCGCGATGACACGCGATTCAGGCAACGGCGGCACGAATGGAGCGTCTGGCACGGCGCGAATGAAGTGTCTGGAGCGTCTGGAGTGTCTGGCGCGGTGCGAATGAAGCGTCTGAAGCGTCTGGCGCGGCGCGAATAAAGTTGAAAATATCCAACTTTTCAGGCGGCATCGCATCGCGACATCCAATCAGCGACGAGTTCAAGCCGACGACGTCACTTCCCTCACGTACGGTTGTTTACGGTCGCTCAGAGCAACGATGGAGGAGAAACTGATTGTAGCTGTCTGTGGGCACCCGGTGCTGTACGACACCACTGCGGTATTTTACCGCAACAAATACAAAAAAGAGGAGGCATGGGTGAAAGTCGGTGAGGAGGTGGGACTTCCCGGTAAGTTTTGAAGCTATTTGTGGCTTGTTTTACTACGTTACTGACCGTGTTTCTCTATGAAATGTTAGCATCAGTTAGCACTTGTATAGCATTATCCACCTTTGCAGGATACCACTTCCAGTTTGTGTGAATGTTTATTGTAGTATTTAATTTGGTTAGAAGCTAATTTATGCAATGTGCATGTCTTTCTGTGTGTGCGTGTGTGTGTTTGCAGTTGAGGTTTGTCGTAAAAAATGGAAGGGGCTGAGGGACACCTACCTCAAAAAAAAGAGGGAAGGAGAGAGAAGGAGCGGGTCAGCGGGGGGAAGTTTGAGGAAGTGGCGGTTCTCTGCGGTCCTGTCTTTCCTCGACCCCTTCACCGTGCCCAGGGAAACCAGTGGCAACATGGGTCAGGGGGTCGAAGAAGACTGGACCGCAGAGACCTCATATGAAGAGAGTTTGGGAGATGAGGCAGCAGCAGGACCGTCAGAACTGTGGTCAGGAGAAGCAGGGCCATCAGCAGCAATAAGTTTGGATCATATAATAATAATAATTTCTCTATAGGGCAATTCAAGAGTGACAGCGAGGGCACAGTTCCTGCTGCTCCTGTTGTTGCTGGTCCTGCTGCTGCTGCTGCTGGTCCTGCTGCTGCTGCTGCTGGTCCTGCTGCTGGTCCTGCTGCTGGTCCTGCTGCTGCTGCTGCTTCGACCAGTGGTATGTACTTTACAGAAGAGGGATTGTGATTATTGTGTTTATTTGTAGGGCTCCAGTCTAAATTGAAAATGAATGTTTACAGACTATGTCATCAACAGAATGTGTGATTTTGATTTCATACAGGTGCACAGGGAAGAGGAAGAGAGGGAGGGGCGTTGATGAGGCTGGAAGAAGGGAGGAAATTATAGAGGACCTCCTCATCCAAAGCCTCCAGAGGCCACCTGCCCCCCTGCCACCTCCACCACCTGCGTGGATTGAGGAGGAGAGATTATTATTAAGCCTGGCTCCTTCCCTCCACAGGCTGCCACCCCAGCAAAGGGAATTTGTTAAATTTCAAATACACAAATTAATTTATGAAGTTGAACTCAGTTGTAACACTTAATTTGGATATGTTGGAGTAGCTGGGGTGGCAGCCTGTGCTGGGAACGAGCCAGGCTAGTAAATTTTGGAACATTTGTACATTTTTTGTAATATTTGTTCCGTTCTAAAACATCGTTTGTAAAACATCGGTCTGTTGTTTACTGTATTAGCCGACAGCAGACACACGCAGTAGGGGTGGGCGGATCGATCCAAATATCGATAGTATCGATACCAAGGTGAGTATTGGTATCGGATCGATACTAGCGTGATGAGATTGATATTTTTGTTGTAGTTTCTCTTCTATAAATTCAGCAAAGCACTCGTATTTCTTCACAGAGTTTGTGTGAGCACAGCGTTCCTCTTCACTTCTCTCACTCCGCTCACTCAGGTTCACTGTAACTGGAACTCAAAAATATATACTTAAATTGATATAGAGTCTACCTCAACCCGAAGTTTGAATATGGCAGAATATAATAAGCCTTTTGTCTATCTGTTGAAGGAACATCAGTATTTCTATTTAGGCTACATGCAGATAGGTTAAAGATTTAATTAAGTTAAATATAATTTTCTTATTTGGTTAAAATCTTTGTCCTGTGTTTTATCGTTATCATAATCATCATCAAGTAATTAAAGGCAAAAGTACTAAATCACTCAATGATCAGGAATTTTCAAGTAAAAAGTATCAGAAAGTCAGAAAAAATGCAACAGGTCGGGCTGGGTCCGTCCGATGATGCTGCTAGCTCCCATTGTTACTGTAGGTTACGTCCTTGTACAGTACACGGAGGCGGCTCCCCTCTCGCACGTGGGCGTGGTTCCAGCGCCTCTATCTGACACGCCCCCAGCGTTTCACAGCAGAGAGAAGTGCTTGTTTTTCCATGATTTTGAGACCTACAGAGTACAAACATAATTTCCGAAAAAAAAAAACAGTCCGCTGGGGACTTCGCTTACAGACTGCAATACCAGGTTCAGCCTCCGGGATCACACACAAAGTCAGAAAAAACTAGGGGACTCTCGGGAAACTTCGCCAGCCATATTGGAATGTCATTTCCTATTCATTGGAGGGGGTCGACCCGTGGGGACCATGGTTCTGGCCCTTATGGTGTTGGTGTGTATTCAGGTCAATGTCCTCACCAGGATAGTAAAACGAAAGCACACACACACACACACACACGGATATATAAATAAAATAACGCAACTTAAAAATGTTGAGAAATGTAATAATCAGTAAAGTTAAACTGATGTGCCATGTGCATGATTGCGTACTGCTCTGTTAACAGAGATGTACTTATAACTTGTATATAGAAATATATTGTTTTTTAATAATGCAGGTAATGTAATGTTTTCCCCATTAATGACATGTATTATTTCACCCACCAGCAGCTCATCGTAATCACAATGTTTAGTTTTATGACCTGGTATCAGGGGGTGACGGAAATTGGAGGTGCACCCAAATGCAGACTCATGAGAGGCAGGATAAAGAGGATCAAAAGTCGAGCTTTATATAACCAAAAGCTGAATGCTGACAAACCAAGGGAGCTAGTTATACAAACTAGTAAAAAGGGAAAAAGGCAAACATAGAAAAAAATAGAAATCAAAATCCAAAACCGGGGAGTAAATCAAAATCAAAAACCTGAGCGGAAACACAAGGAACTCAAGAGAGACATCACATAAACACCAACAATGAACTGACAAAGAGTACATGGGGAACCAAGGCTTAAGTACACAGACACAGGGAATGAGGAACAGATGGGGAGAGAGGAGAGAAGAGGACAGGTGAGATAACGAGGGGAAGGCACAGAGGAGAAAGCGTGGAGGAAACAATACTGACAGACAGAGGGAGAACAAATTTGCAAGGAGATAGGGGAAAAGACAGAGGGAAGAACATAGGAGAGGAAAGAGCACAGAGAAGAACACTGAAGGGACACAAAAAAGATACAAAATATCAAAACATAATATAAAAGACACAACACAAAGACATCAAATCATAAACCATGACACCTAGATCACCCAACAATGATTTTCCATGGTGTCCATGGATATACCTGTGATGCGTGCATCACTACCATGGTAAAAGCAAATGTGTTAAATGTTTAAAGTGTAATCAGTTTGGACATTTACGTGATTGAATTTGCAGTGAAATAGCTTAGCCCTAAATTTGGAAATTAGATTGTAATGGACTTGATTCACGGATGGCTTCAAATAAAGATGACTTTTTTGCACTTAGGGTTACTCTGCAATATTTCAGCTGTCGTTTGGGCCCTGCATTGTAACCAATCCTTTTCTTTTTACCTGTTTAATTATATTTAAAGCAGACAGCGTTTTCAGGATGATCACTTTATTTTTTCAAAGGCTGATCTCTGGAGAAAATGTAACAGCTGGATCTGCATCTTGATTTTCTGTCTGGTTTTGTGCGAGTTCAGTTCTTATTGTTGTTCTCATAGATAAATCACTCCTTGGACATGTCGCAGTGTTATGCACTGCTGATATCCTGATTATTAATTTTCAGGCAAACAAAGCTTCTGTTATACACGTTAAACTTCATCACAATTTTTTTTTTTTTTGTGAACCCACAACCTTAAAATTCAAATTGCAGCTGTGATTTTCTGTCTGTTTCCTGTTTAAAGATAAGCTCCACATGAAGAACAAGCTGCAGCATGTATGTATGTATGTATGTATGTATGTATACACACACACACACACACACAAGCTGTGTCCCAATTCAGGGTCTGCACACTTCGAGTACGCATTTGAAGTGTAATTGTGTCACAACGCCGCGCGAAGGGTGTCCCAATTCAGTGTTCTCCAGGTGCACCCCACAAATGCGCCCTGCTTTGACCTGTTTTTGGAGTGTGCACCACTACTACCCTTCGTGGTCTAACATATCACAAGATTCATTGCACGCCCGAAGAGAAGAAATAAATAACCTCAAGTGGCACAGATCTCATATTTAAATGTAAGTATTGGGTCTATACTCGGTTTTGACTCCTTTGAACATCAAACGCCAGATATGTTAAACTTCAAGGTAAAATACGTTGGTAATGCTCAGCTTGATGCCTTTGGAAGTAAAACCTTAAAAGCCTTCACTTTCAAATGTTAGACATTCAGAGGTTGACTTATATCTTATTGTGACTGTGGAGATGTTAGAGACTCGTTTTACATAAATGGACCAAGATGAACAGATTTCAATCAGGCTGTGATCCCTGCTTTATTTCCAGACTGTAACACTGTAAAGTCTAGTTAAACATTTGAATAAAGAGCTAAGTTTAGGATTATCCTTGTGATGATTATATTTGTTTTGCTGTATTAGAACCCTTTTGTCTGTTGACAACAAAACGTCTGACACAAAACGGCTGAAATCTTCACTGTAGATGTAGCGTTAGCTTGCAACCCAACTGAAGTGGGTGCATAAGCTAGACTGAGTGTAAATTATGTAAATTATTATTTTGTGGTTGTCTTTAAAAAAAAAAAAAAAAAGAAGTCCCCATCTACTTCAGTTATTTAGGAGTAGGCAGCAACAGTTATGCTGTGATTTTCCATCAGCATTGGTGAGTAGAGAATGACAGAATTATTTAGGGTTAAAAAAAAAAAAAAAGTAAATCTTTAATATCATTGTCTTAAAGTTGTGAGCGTTTCTTTTATTCAACATTGATGCCTGTAACCAAGCTACACCCAGCAGAAGTACAAGCGGCATGTCTGCCCAGCCGTCACCTGACTGGGCCACACATCTTCCCTGTCCTGAAGTGCTCATTAAAAAGGTGCAATAGTGAGGATTTAGCTCTGTCATAACTCTTGAGTGAGGGGATTTCTCTACAGACTTACTCTACCCCCTGTGGTCAGTAAATGCACATACAATAGATGTTGAGAGACCAATGTGCTTGGCTGAGATCAGTTTTGACATTTGAAAGGCCATTGAAGGTGAAGAAGAATGGGAAGTAGGGACTCTGAGAGTGGCCACATCCTCTTTGTTTGATTTAAAAGTACTCTGTTCCGCACTACATTTTATTGTAAAGACAAAGAGACACAAATTTTTAACTAGACACTTGGAGGGATGTCATTCTAAGAATAATTATTACATTGAAATTATTTTTAAGTAGATTTTACATAAAGGGATTTCTAGATAGATAGATAGATAGAGTTTTATAAAATCAATAAATAGTACACATAGAAAAATACACAAGAATCCCATTATAAGGCAGTGGTTGTTGCAATTTAAAGGGGAAAACTAAAAGGGTGGACCCAAATTCAGACACACAGGAGGAAAGATAAGAGAGAACAAAAAGAGTGCTTTAATTAACCAAAGCTGTGAAATCTCAACAAATGAAAAGGTGTCAAAAAGGGACAAAAAGCAAAGTAGCAACAAAGACAGCCAAAGTACAACCAAAAGTAATGTTCATATATATATATATATATATATATATATATATTACCCCATTTCATCATTAATTCATAACTGTACAGTCCAAAGTGTACTATAAATATGTGGTAAGCAAACATTATCTGTGAACTGTATTTCTTGGATGAAAACAAAACAAACCAGGCAGCATAATCATAGTAATGTTTATCTGTACATGTTTTTAACATCACCATTGCAGGGTTGCCAGAGAAAATCCCACATTGGGCATGCAGTACACCATGGACACAGCACCTGTTCATCACAGGGCTGACATAAAGAGACAAACAAACATGTTTTTACACCTATGGACAATTTAGAGTGACCACTTGACTTCACTTGCATGTCTTTCGACTGTGGGAGGAAACCAGAGTCTGGTCAAAGTGGCCCCCAGTGTGTTCATCTGTTTATACTTGGAGGGAACAGAAACTGCAAGTATAACCACAGTCAAAGAATGTGTGTGTGTTTATTGCTGTCCCACATACATTTTAATGCAGAGGAATGCTGGTGTTTTTTTTTTTCAGCTAAATGGTAACAGCTGTTTCTGAGAGATGTATTTGAAGGAGATCGAGAGTATGGTCTACTTTTATTTACTTGGCTATAGCCTTGGAAGGGGAATACTTGAAACTTGGACGCAGTCTGCTGTCAGACACCAGGCCCAGCAATCAAACATTCCTTGGTTTCCTACAGCAAAACATAGCATGTTACACTGGGCATTGAGTTTCAATGGGAAAGACCCTGTTTGTGTTGGGCACCACAGGGCCTGTGGCTGGGATTTTACAGGTCAGCACATTTCAGCTGGAGGCTTTACATCTGATTATGGGTGGGAAAAGGAAACAGAATAAATGTACCCCAACCTGGGAATGTGTTTACAGGCTGCTGGTTATTCTCACACTAAACACATAGTGTGGCTGTTTGTAGCTGTCTCACTCTGTGTGTTTACATGCATCATGTAGCCAAAAACATTCAGTTTCTTTAATAAGGATTGCAAGAAAGTCGGTTTCCCCAGATAGATTGTATATACAACATAAAGGTTAACTTCAAACTCTCTAATGGGTTTTGTCATATTGAAGTAGCAGTTGTACAGCATGAGGGGAAAAAAAAACACATGTAATAATTAGAGATGCACCGATCGATCGGCAACCGATCGCAATCGGCCGATAATGCCCCTATCGGTTTTGATCAGAGTTCTCAAAATAGATCAAATCAGGCCGATCAGATGACGTTTCAATATAGAGACAGTGCACTGACTGCATGCAGGGTGGGAATTTCACGGTGGCCATGGCCGCCGTTGCCCCGCACTTTGGCCTTGATGCAGCGTGAAAAAAAACTCATCATACGGCCACAGCGGCCTCTGTGCCCCTGGCCCGGTCAGCGTAGCGAGCTTGCCTTTAATTACAGCCACCCGAGTGCACAGTAGTCACTCACAGTAACTTCAGTGAGTTCGCGGTTCGCGCAGGTGGAGTCTCATCATCACGATGATCTCATGTGAAAGCCTCTCAAACAGCAGCAGCGTCTCAAAACAGAAGAATGAAACTTACAGCACAGCGAGCGAGCGCAGAAGGTTTTGACATGATACGTAACTGACTTATGTGGTAGGATTTAGTTTGGTAAAGTTGGAAATATATTCACAGATTCGAACTTCCCGGATCAATAACTCATAAGTGAAACCTTGTTAAAACACAAACGACTGCTCTTTTCTACCGTAGTAAGGCAGACAACGAGTTACAACCGTATGTTAATCAAAACGAGCGTCTGGACAGTAACTCTGGTCTGTATGGTCAGCCGTCTGTGAGACGAGGGCGCAGAGACCGTCTACAAAGTGCAACACCGAAAAGAGATACTACAAAAAATATTCAGTAACTTCACTATTATTCAGAGTGTAGTGTCACCAAAATCCCTCCACACATCAGTGGTCTCCTGCTGGTTATTCTACAGAGTTTTTGTTTGGAAAAAATGTGCTTTGCCATAATTTTGGGGAATTTCTATTTGGGAGAAATATTCAGTAACACTAATATTCAGTGAGGTGTCACAAAACTCACCTCACCCTAACCCTACTTAAAAAAAAACTGTTTTGTAATGTAACGTTAACTTGATATTGGTATTTAAAAAATGTTTTAATACATAATCCATGTCTTATTATAAATTAGGATGTTATGGTATCAGTCTGAAAGGTAAATCAACACATTTTACTCAGTGGCCTTTGTGCCCTGTCATGTGGTCTTGGTGCCCCTGAAAAGAAAAGTGCAGGCCAAATGGACATGCCCCTAAAATGACAAAATTCCCACCCTGACTGCATGCATTCCCACTAGTAAGCTACAGTTACTCTATGTAAGCTGAGTCCAAGTTTTCTCTAAGAGCGTCTCTAGAGTGTGAAATATTGCACATTGCCTCAGCCTGCAATAAAACGTGGTCAATTCATGATACTTTCTCATCTCCTAATTTTTATACTTAATAATACAATGTCAATGTTGTGTAAGAAAAATCATTAATTAAATATATGAAAGTTACACAAGACAACAATATAGAAGAATTTATGGATTTGACACTGTGATCGGTGATCGGCAATATCGGGATCGGCAGATACTGCTTTTGGTGATCGGTGATCGGTGATCGGCCCCAAAAATCCTGATCGGTGCATCTCTAGTAATAATGCATCTTTATATTCAAAGTAATACAATTATTATTCCAATTAAGTTAATAGACATTCACTTATCATTGCAAGCTTAGTTAAGTGTCTTTCTGCAGTGCCTTCGATTTCCCCAGTCAAACGCGGTATGGCCCAGGCTATATCGCCTTCTGGTGATACTACTTGTGTTTTCATGTTTTCTTCAGGAGATCTAATATGTCTCTGTTCTACCTCCAGTGTTCAACAGCATTCCAGCGGTTCCACTTCCGGCAACCCAGCTCTCTGCACTTCTGCTGCCAACAGCCTTGCCCTGTGCTCACTGGAGTCTCTACTCGCCACGCTAACCACCAGTGCCACCGTGAGCAACCGCTCCTCCTCTTTCCACCTCCAAAATGGTCTCTCCCCACCTTCACCAGCAGTTGTGAAGTCAATAAATTACCTTGCACACTACTCCCTGACTCATTTGCTGTGTCTCAATATAGTCCCAAACATAAGTAGCGAAGAGTTACAAATCACCCTATAGTCCAGGTTAGTTGTAGCATACTCTGGGGTGAAATATACCATTATGAAAGATGGATTATGACAAAAATGTGATGATACTGAAAGCTTTTTATTCAACACCCAAATGACCTTTAACATTGGGCTCTCTTAACCTTTTTTTGGCAAGGTCATTTTTTGTTTCACCTTACCAGACCTTCTTCTCGGCTCCTATTCCAGGGCCATCTTTACAGGTGTATCACTGAATATTGCTGTTTGTTTCCTTTTCTGTCCTGTTAAAGGGATTTTCCATGGTCCGGCATTTGGTCAGGTTCGAATGTCAGCTGGGCAATAGTTCAAGTGACTCAGTATTTCCTCAGCACAGCTTGCCGGGGCAGTGGCCTGGTGGGCAGCTGGAGGAGTGGTCAGGTGTGCAGCTGGAGGAGTGGTACGCCAGCACCGGTCATTCACGGCCTGGCATCAAAACAAACTTATTCATCTGGTTCAGAAAAAAAGAAAAAAGAAGAAACTACATGAAGAGAAATACTCACAGGAAAAAGGTAAGGTTTTTTTTCATAATGTGGGATGAGGGGGAGCTTAATGCCACATTTTTGTGTTTGCTTTAGGAAAGGGCTAAACTAAAATGTATATGTCACATGTGAATGCCATAAGACTGATTGACTGAAGTGAAACCCGTTTTAGTGAATTATAGCAGGTTCAGCACGGTGGCATTACATCTGGGAGGGAGGGAGTGTTGTTAGGCAGATGTCAGTCATGTCTGCTGTATCCTCGTCTAGTGGGAGCTGCTGGTCCGTCATAGACCTCTTCTGCTGTTCAATATTTGCCATGTAATATGACTTTAGGATTATTTTAGTGTGTCCTCAGTTTATAGGTCTCTAATGTGAAGTGTGCTAAACAACATTCATACATATTAGGCCTACTGTGGATTATTATGGACTATTGTGGCAGTGGATTATTGTTCTAAGTGGATTACTGTTAACTCTACTGAGTAAATTGCGTCTTTCTTCACTACATTTATTAGAATATTTATTATGACAATATAATTTGAACAAATGTGCCTACATTTCTACAGTTTAGTTATGTTTTTGATGTACTACTTTGTTTTATTCAAAAGAATCATAATAACAAATATTAAAGTCAATTTAAAGTAAACTATACTATATATGACCGTTAGTTCTGCCCACAGAATATAGGTTGAGACCATATCATCAGTTAGGCACAAGTAGTCCACTTTGTAATACCCTGAGAAATGTACACAAAATATTCCTTCAATATCACACAGTGCTCATCACTCATTTATCTTTGTTTATAACTCTAACAAGTACAATGTGTCAAAAACTGCTTAAAAGTAACAACTTTGAAATTAGGTGCATGCCTTAAAGAGACACTGTGCTGTATATTGAAATGTTTAATATAAAAACAGATTATGAATTCCTCCATTAGTTTAACATAACTCAATTATATAGCATGAATATTTGCTTAGGATCGATTTTGCTTGGAAACCAGAGGAGTTTTGTTTTTGGAGAAGCGATTCTGAAATATTTTGGAGCCATGGACCAGGAAGCAGTAGGGCCGCCTACAGCACCAGATGGACCAGGAAGTTTAAGTTTAAAAATGTTTTACAATTTAATATAAACATTTTTGAGGAACACTGCATCAGTTTCATTTACTGACCTCCAGAGGCTCTCCATTGTTTACCTTGTATTTTCATTTTCAGTTTATAAGTTCAACTTCCTTGGGTGGGTCAACTTATGACGTTTGATTTTAATTGAGAGGTTTTCATGACTCTAGCCTGTTTTCCTCTTAAAATGTAATACATTTTTGCATCTTTGTGGATCACCTAAAAGGGGTTAGGAATCTATCCATCGTAGTTTGACAAAATAGGGGCCCCCAAAAAGGCAGAAACGGCCCTGCCACAGCATGATGCACCATCATGTTTCATGGTGGGGATGGTGTGTTCAGGGTGATGTGCAGTGTTAGTTTTCTGCCACACAACATTTTGCATTTAGGCCAAAAATGTCAATTTTGGTCTCATCTGACCAGAGCACCTTCCTCCACATGTTTGTCGTGCCCCCCACATGACTTGTGGCAAACTGCATGGCTTGGTTTCAACAATGGCTTTCTTCTGCCACTCTTCCATAAAGGCCCAATTTGTGGAGTGCATGTCTAAAGGCAGGAACACACCAGCCCAACCGTTGGACGTCTGAAGCGTTTGGAGAGACTCGGACGAGGTCGGGAATAAATATGTTTGGTGTGTTCAGCTCTGTCGGAAGCTTTCGGAGCCGCGCGGACGTTGTTGGATCCGACTGAGCATGCAAAGTCTGAGGAGGTGGGCCGTCGGACGTCTGAGCCATTGGATCCTCTGATTGGTTGTGTGCCAGCTGAATGCCCTGACCTGTCTGGTGTGTTCACTGGGCTTCATGATGCTGTTTGTTCACTAATGTTCTCTAGCAAACCTCTGAGACTTTCACAGAACAGCTGTATTTACACTGAGATTAGATCACACACAGGTGGACTCCATTTACTAATTAGGTGACTTCTGAAGACAGTTGGTTGCACTAGATTTTATTTAAGGGTATTAGAGTAAAGGGGGCTAAATACTTTTGCATGCCACACTTTTTTTTTATTTTTAAAAATGTTTGAAAATCATGTATCATTTCCCTTCCACTCCACAATTATGCACCAATTTGTGTTCGTCTATCACATAAAATCCCATTAAAATACATTTACGTCTGTGGCTGTAATATGATCAAATGTGGAAAAGTTCAAGGGGGATGAATACTTTTGCAAGCCACTGTAAGCAGAGGATGTGGAAATCATAGACAATGAGCTTTGGTTTGCTATCATTTGACAGCACTTGCAAAAGCATTGAATATGTAGCAGGCACATTGAAGAGCGGTTCCAGAAAGGACTGGTGACAGGAGCCGTCTTTGTTGATCTGTCTGCCGCGTATGACACTGTAAACCATCGCCTCCTCCTGAAAAAGATCTTGGAGAATACCAATGACCTGGCATTCACAGATCTCATCAGAGCTCTCCTGAAAGATAGGCGCTTCTACGTTGTCCTTTACAACAAGCAAAGTCGCTGGCAACGACAACGGAACGGCTTGCCTCAAGGTAGTGTGCTGGCTCCACTACTATATACCATCTACACCAATGACCAGCCAATGGACCAGAACACTGAGCGGTTCATCTACGCTGAAGACCTCTGTGTAACATCCCAAGAGAGTACGTTTGAAGCTGTAGAAGCAAACCGCACCTCAGCCCTAGATGAGCTACACTTCTACTACGAGCGCAACCACCTACACACAAACCCTGCAAAGACCAAAGCCTGCTCGTTCCATCTCAGGAACCGGGAAGCAAACAGACCCCTTAACATCACATGGTCTGGAACACCTCTTGAGCACTGTACCAACCCTGTCTACCTTGGAGTAACACTGGATCACACTCTCTCCTATAAAGAACACATCAAAAACACCAAATTGAGGGTTAACTCCCGAAATAACATCCTTCAGAAGCTGACCAACTCCAAATGGGGAGCCACAGCACACACATTAAGGTCTACTGCCCTGGTCCTGTGCTACTCCTCTGCGGAGTATGCGTGTCCTGTCTGGGAGAGATCATCCCATGCCAAGAAACTAGACCCAGCGCTGAATAACACCTGCCGCTCAATCACTGGCTGCTTGAAGCCCACCAACATCAACAACTTGCACCTCCTCGCTGGCATTGCCCCTGCTGATGTGAGACCGGGAGTCGCCAGCCGAGTAGAGATGACCAAGGCCACCAGTGATGAGCGCCACCTCCTCTATGGACATGTACCACCGGCCCAACGGCTGAAGTCCAGGAGAAGCTTTCTCAGCCATGTCCAGCCCCTAACAACATCACGGGAAGAAACCAGGCTCCAACTATGGACAAAACAACTTGAGGACGACCCCCCTCCTACTGATATGGGTATCCCTCCCTCTGAAGCCAAACAACCTGTGAATGTGGAGAAGAGGACCATACAATGCAGCTCTGCCTTGTCTGTCCCCTACTACCGAACCAGTGCAGCTTAAAGGATCTCGCAGTGTTCAATAAAAATGCAAAGGACTGTGTAAAGAAATGGGAAACTGTCATATAACCTACCAGCTTCAAAGACATGAAAAGAAGAAGAAGCAGGTAGCGGAATGACTCAATGATGTAGCAATTAGCCAAATGCAATAGTGAAGCAGTAGAATTATAGTATCTACAAGAAATGTAGTATGCCATTGTCATCAATGAGTTAATACTACCTATATTGCTTCTGAATAACAGAAACATGTAAAACTGACAAAATGAGTCAGTGAAGATGTAGCCGTTGGTGGATGCAGTGACGATGTTAGCAAGTGATAGAAGGGAAAACAAGGTAGCATTAGCAGACGCTACAATGTTGCAAGAAGCGACAATGTAGAAAAAAGGGACAATGATGCAATGGCTATTGGAGATCCCTAACAGCAAATGACCAAGGCATCAAAATTAGAATCGGAATTCCTCTAGTAGTTCCGCAAACGTGGAAATGTGTGCGTCACAGTAGCCAAAGGACAGTTCAGTATACCAATAAACAATAATAATAGTGAAAACTAAACAATATAATGAAAAGTAAGAAATAGAGATAGACTTGTTTATGCATGATAAGGACACATTTAAAGAGTGTAATTAAAACGTGTGGGCAGTGTATTATTATTAATAGATAATAAATATGACTATGAAAATGGCCCAGTTTGTGGAAACCAACATAAGAAATGGGTTTTGTATAGTTTTTATTGCAAAGTACCACTGGGAGCAGTGCTGATGGACCTGAGCTTCCATAGCATATGGAGTCTGCTCTGACATTATAGGTTGCTGCAGTGAGATAAGTCCAGTTCAGTTTATTGTACAGATGAACTCCCAGTTACTACGTCCCTGATGAGGCCAACAATAGCAGAGTTGTCAGGGAACTTTTGTAGATGGCAGTGGGGTGAATGGAGGGAGAAGTCTGCAGTGTACAGAGTGAACAGGAAAGGGGCGAGGATTGTTCCCTGTGGGGCCCCCGTACTGCAGACAACTGTGTCTGACTAACAGTCCTGAGTCCTCACTTACTGTGGCAGGTTGGTGAGGTAGTCGAGGATCCAGGACGTGAGGTGTTGGTCCACCCTTGTGAGCTTCAGCTTGTCCCCCAAAAGTGCAGGCTGTATGGTGTTGAAAGCATTGGAGAAAGCAAAGAACATGATCCTCACAGTGCTTGCAGGCTTTTCTAGGTGAGAAAGTGATCTGTCCAGGGGGAAGATGATGGCGTCGTCCACCCCGATGCCAGGTTGGTAGGCAAACTGGAGTGGGTCCATAAAAGGACCAACCAGAGGGCGGAGGTGGACAAGCACCAGCCACTCCAGGGTCTTCATCAGTTGTGAAGTGAGAGCAACTGTTCTGTAGCTGTTGAAGTCTTTTGGCTGAGGGGTCTTTGGTACAGGTACCACGCAGGAGGTTTTCCACAGCATTGGTACATTTCCCAGCTTCAGGCTCATGTCGTAGAGGTACAATCCTGCACAGCTGGTTCGCACAGGACTTGAGGAGACAGGAGCTGATCGTGTCTGGACCTGTAGCCTTCTCACCTTCATCTTCCTCAGCTTGTTTCTCACCTGGTTTGTGGAGAGGGACAGATGCAGTGGGGGATGTCTTCAAGCTGAATGCAGTGGAAAGGGAGGTAGAGGTGAGAACGGGGAAGTAAACAGGTGGGGTAGAAGGGGCTGGGGGCAGCAGAGATGACTGGGGAGGGGTGGGAGTTTGGTCAAACCTGTTGAAGAATAGGTTCTTGTCTTTTACCCATGTCTGATCCCCACAGCCTGGGAGTCTGGTTTCCTCTGCCCTGAGATTGCTCTGCTGCAGCTGGTCCTCCATCTTCCTCCTGTAGTTGTTCTTCCCCTCTCTGATCTTCTTCCTCAGCTCCTTCTGCACAGTCTTCAGCTCATTCTTGTTGCCTGACCTAAAGGCCCTCTCTTCTCTCCTTAAGGACAGCCTCTATGTCAGGATTAATCCAGGGTTTGTTGTCGTTGTCCTCCCCATAAGAAAGGCGCATTTGAGTCAAAACGGTCCTCCAGACTCCTCAGTCCATGCCTTAACTGTGCAGGTTTCCACTGGTTGCCTGTTAACAAGGGGCTTGTACACAGGCAGGAGATGCAAAATTAAATCATGTGTGGCATGGTTTACAAAAAAGGAAACCACAGAATTACAATCCTTAAACTGGATTTTCAACGGGCACAACATGTTGTCAGTTTCAGAAGTGAATGGGAAAACACTTTGATTGACAAATTCTGTACAAACATCCTACACTGAGATGCCAAAACAATCCACTGTTAGAACAGAAGAAAACATGTTTGACTGGCCAGGAACTTGAAGGAATTTGCTGAATGCAATGAATAAGTATTAGTTGTAGCGATCTGATATTCCCCAGTAAGCATACTACATAAAGATACCTAAAGGCTAGCGGTGACCGGATGCATGGATATAGTCCTGAGTAATCTGAATTAACAAGATACGTGAGCAAAATACAGACTTTGGCTATGACTAAAAAGTTATTGGGAAATTGACTCAAAGGGGACAGCGAGCAAGAGTTAGATGTGGTAAGAAAATGCCACTCAAGACATATGGCATTATTCATCATCATTATTCAGCACTTTCCCTATTGATGTGAGACAGACTTATACTTGATGGAGAAATGCTGAGGCTCCCCTTTAACCTGTGGATGGTGGCAGAGAGCTTTGGGGCATAATACATCAACTCAACATAAGAGTTATGCCAACAGTTGCAGCTGTTGATTGTGAATTTGCAAATTTGCTATGCTTTGTGATGAGGTCAGCAATGACCCTGAATTGCTGAGTGAGGTCAGTCTGGCCTGATGAGGTGTCTTATGCCTCCCATGGAGGGCCTCCTTCAGCGGCCTATACGTGTCTGGTAAAAGAATTTACCAAGCAAATGGAAAAACATTTAGAACTAGGTAACTAGGAGAAAAGTTTCATGCTAGATATGCAAATAACAACAATACTACTACTACTACTTATAATAATAACAGAGCCCATAGGTTAAAGATTGTTTAACCTATGATTACGCATTATGTTGCCTTCTTTCCACAGCAAATACATTATTTCCTCTTAACGGATGGTTCAGAGAAATGCCATCTAGTTAAGTTAAATATTTTCACGATCATTTTAGTTATGAAACTTTAGTAACCTCACATGATTTTCAAGGTGTGCGTACACACAAGCAGGATTTCACACATAAAACGTGACTGGAATTAATAAACAAGCCGTAAATGCATAGTGAGAGTGTTATGAATAAAATCAGGTCTTACCTTGATTTCCATGGCACCAAACATTTGAAATAGGCACAGTAACGTTACTTGTGAAAAAATCCAATATTCCTTTCTGTTTTACTCGTCGGTTGTCACTCGCCATTGTTGTTTGACTATTCGTTTGAATATGCTGAAGCGGCTTCCTGGTGAGGGAGTCTCCTCCACAAATATTTTTTTTTAAAATGTATTTTCCCACACATCCCCACAGCTCCATTTACACCCCATATAATTTATAGATATTACCGTATTGACCCGAATATAGGACGACCCTGATTATAAGACGACCCCTCTTTTCAAGACTAATCTTCAGAAAAAGACTCTGATAACCAAAATTCGTCTCTCAATAACAAACTCACAAACCCTCCTGTCAATCTCTTGGAAGCGGCCGCTTAGAGGACCACGATAAGCTTTTCTCTTACTGTTAGCGTTTTCAGACAGTCTTTTTGGACCCGCCATCTTCGGACGTTACACGCCGTAACTCCATATTTCTTGGCTGGCTGACAGTTGTTTGGCGCCTCCGCTGCATTGATCACCATTATCTTAAAATTAGCATCATAGCTCCGCCTCAGATGTCTGGTAACTTGCCCCACTTTTGATCCACTTTGCTCCAAAAAATCACAGCGTCTCTCCATTTTTCATCTCCTGTCGCTTCTTCTCCGCTGTGATTGACAGATTACCCCAGCCACAGTGTCAGTGACGTCTCTACAATAAGCTGGCGCCCTCTGTCGTTGAGGTCGTGTAGCGACCCAGACAACTATCAGCATGTGTCAACGGTTAGACCCCGATTATTAGACGACCCCACTTTTTCACATAATTTTCATCGAAAAAAACCTTGTCCTATATTCTGGTCAATACGGTATGTATTAAATATATATATATATATATATATATATATATATATATATATATATATATATATATATATATATATATATATATATATATATATATATATATATGTATATATATATAAAAAATATATATATATATATATATATATATATATATATATATATATATATATATATATATATATATATATATTTCAAACATTTAGGTTTACAGTGATGTTACACCCTGCAGCCACCACTAGGGGGGGCTGCAGCCCCGGCAGCACTCCCCTTCCTGCGCTACTGCCAACATGCTTGGAAGAGGATTGCGTGATGAGGGGTATTTAGTTAGTTGCAACCTCACCAGTATATGCAGCAAAATCCTACACACTGTGCCTTTCATGCATAATAGTGAAATACAGTTAACTGCTTTGAATACTTACTACTACTATTACTAAACTATGTTTGACAAACGTTTATATTGTGCCATCCATATGCTGTCTCACCAATCTGTACCATTTATTCAAATTGTTTGTTCCAGAGTTGCAACAGTTTCTTGCAAGGGATCCATACTTATCCACCAAAATCAATTACACATACAATGAAACTGCTGTAATTGTCACAATCTCAATCTGTGGTGGATTTCTTTGTGTTTTGGTGATTGGTTTTGCTTTTTTTTTCGCTTACAGAGGTGCACTGTGAGGCTGGGCGGAGTTTGCTGTCTCTGGGGTGATTAAGCACACGCACCTGCGGCAGGTTGGCAATCAGCGCCTGCTTATAAGCTCAGATCTCCAAACTACCTGCTGCCAGGTGATAACCAAATGTGGTATATGGCTCAGTTGATACTGACTCCTAAATTGTCTCTATTTTTTTTCCAATTTTACTTTGCCTCCAGTGATTGCCTGTGTGACCATCTACGAGTGACTCTGCTTCAGTGAACCAACTCTCTGCACCACACAGCCTGCCCTGCTCTCATCTGAGTGATTACCCACCACACAGCACCCAGTGCCACTGTGAGCTACCTCTCCTCCTCCCCCATACCTCGGACCCAGGCTGTGTCTCAATTCAGGGTCTGCATCCTTTGGAGGCAAATTATGTCACAATGCCACACGAAGGCTGTCTCAATTCAAAGGCTCCTCCAAATGCAGCCCACAAATGCGGCCTCCTTTTCTCTCTTCCTGGAGGACACACTGCCACGATCCTTCGCGGCTATAAATTGCCCAAGATTCATTGCGCACCTGAAAAAGAAGAAAGAAAAGGGAAATTTAAATGTAAGTGTTGGGTTTATACTAATTTTTCACTCATTTGAATATCCAACACCAGATATGTTCAACTTTAAATCTTAAAACCTCAAAATGTCAGTTAAAATACGTAGGTAATGCTTAGCTTGGTGCCTTTTGGAAGTAAAGCCTTCACTTTCAAATTTTTGACATTTAGAGGTTGACATATCTTTTATCTTACTGTGACTCTTGAGATGTTATAAACAATTTTTGAACAATACATTAATTGACATGTTACTCAAAACGTTTGCACAGTCAAACTCGCAAGTGTACATTGACTAGTCCAGACTCCACTGAGACACAGGTGACATACACATTTCAAACAATTGTAAGTCAAAAGACAAAAAGGAGACATTAAATAAAAGATACAAAGGGGTAAAAAATGATAGATAAATAAAATAAACCTCTCAGTAACACTCATATTACAAAATTGCAACAAACTGTTGTCTAATCAATCCTATTTAAAGGTAACCTCACCATCTAAACTCTCATTAGCCTTGTGAGGGTTGTCTCATCCTGGGTTTTTTGTCTCGTGACTTCCTGTTGTATTTTGAAAATTAACTCTCCTCTAGTTTCAGGTCACCTGCCCTTCTTCATGTGTCACCGGTCTGATTGTCTTCCTTGATTCCTGATCATGTCCACCTGTTCCCCAATACCCTCATGTGTTTTAGAGTCCGCATCTCACCTTGTCTTGTGCCAGAGTGTCTCGTTTCTACCGTGACAGTCCATGTTGTGTCTCAGTCTTGCTTCTCTCGGTATGTAAGCCTGTATTTTTTGCCTCCTTGCGAGTGATTTTTCATTTGTACATTTCATAGCACAGTCTTGAAATTCAGTTTAGTTGTTTTTTTTGTTGGTTTATATCTCAGTCTTGAGTTTTTGGAGTGGGTTTTGTTTGTTAGAAGATTTTTCTTCCTGTTTTATTTTTTGTAGACTTGATAAGATTCTTGTTTTTATTCTTTTGTAGAATAGATTGATAATATTTCACAGGCTGTTATTTTGTCACTCTGAGAGGTTGGAGAATGCCAAAATAAAGTCTGCCTTAACGGTCACTACTCTGCATCTGAGTCCTCGTTTAAGTCCAGGTCAGACAAGCCTCACTAAGAGGTTTACATTGACCAGTAGTCAAACCTCCTCTCGTCCGCTATAGCTTCACACCTGTCACAAACAAATCAAATGGTCCCCAAACCTTCTCAAAGTTATTCCTTCCCTCTTTGTAAATATGTGGTTTTGTTTTTTTTTTTTTGTTTTGAAAAAAAAAAACAAAGGAAAAGTTAAAAACATTTGCCCGACCCAGTATGTGAAACTTGGTCTGCTGGACTTCTTCCAAGACAATGCAGTTGAGTTTTGTTTTTGTTTTTTTGCATGCAAAAGACCCATATCATTTTTTTACTTCATGTACATAAATGGACCAAGATGAACAGATTTAGATCAGGCTGTGATCCCTGCTTTATGTCCACACTGTAAAATCTAGTTACATTTTTGAACTGAATAAAGAGAAATGTTTAGGATTGTCCATATGATTCTATTTTTGCTATATTGGAACCCTTTTTGTCTGTTGACATTACACCAAACGCCTTATACATTTCATTTTGTTTCAGGGCGCAAGGAGCGAACAGAAGAATTCATAAAACTCCGGGCAGAGAATGACCACCTCGTCACGGGGGTGAAACATTCCGCTGCGGCTGGATGGAAGGAAGTTAGTAATAAATAATAAATAGCCCATTTGTCTGTCCTGATGTCACTTTTTTTAAGTCTTTGCATCCCTGTGTTAGTGTGATCTTGTGTTTACCTTTTCTCTTGCTTCTCTCTGTGTTCAGAACAATTCTGGAAAAAATTAGCCTGCAGGGCAAAGTCGAGCCCCAGCTGGCCAAAAGAAAATGGGACGACTTGGGGGGAAAAAAAATACAAAGTAGGTGCAGGTTTGAATGATGTGGGAACTTAATTACATTTGTTCTACCCATGTGAGTTAATGAATAATTAGCTGAAAATTGCTGACATGGCTTATTTCCACTGCCTTAGGATTGCAAATATCCAGCGACTGGAGAGGGAGTCAGCGGGAGGCCCAGCGCTGCTACTTGGCCTTGGTTTATTCTCATGGATGAGGTATTAGGACAGAAGCCTTCCACTGGCCCCCCTGTCCAAATTGCCTCCATCCCTGCGGACACACCGGGGCCAAGTGCTGCTGCGGCTGAGCTGGTGGTGGTGGTGGTGGTGGTGGTGACAACAATGAGGAGGAGGGTGGTGGCGGCGAAAGCCAGCCAGGGCCGTCCTGGAAGAGGAGGGAGGATGAACTCCTCTCTCTTAAGGAGGACATGAGGCTGGAGAGGAGAGTGCAGCCCGCATGGACAGGCTGTTCTCTCTTCTTGAGAGAATGGCCAACCGTTGAGTTATTTTGTTCGTTCTTTACAGTTATTTGAGTGTTATTTATTTTAAATGATTTATTGTTCATGATTTTATTTTTCCCAAATAAAAATATGCTCTTGTTACATGTTTTCTATTCCATTTAATATTTACAACTTAAGCACAATTTATAACAGGTTTAGCAAGTGCTCCTAGTCGGGTTAATCAAACAATGGCTACATAATTGTAGTTAATAATATATTTCAAGTTCATTTTAGAGCTTTGGTAGATTATGCTGAATCTGTTTGTCGATCCACTGATCAGTCTAACTAGGCTTCGCAATCTGGTTTTGTTGAACTAAGGTCACGGTTCTTTAACTATTAATTAATTATCAAGGTTATATTGCATTAACCATATGTGTTGATCAACAGTTTATATGTCAGCGTTAACGTAAAGTATCAGTATGTTGATTACCCTTGACTGTGAGCTAGCTAATAATGATAAATGCTAACATTACTGTGGGTTCAAATAACAGGTTTACCTCTCCACGATCCTCTCAACCGGAGACATAACAGCCGGCGGCTACAGCTGAACCGCTCCTCCTCTTCCTCCAACAATAGGAAGATCAAAAATGCAATCACGATCTTCTGCAGCTCAAACATGGCAAACTCTTACTCTTACTCTTCTTGTCACTTTCATGGACCTGGGCTGCATAAATAGTGACACACGGGTAGGGGCGGGAACATCTGGTGATGCAACCAGGAAATGCTCTGAAGGCTAGACCGTCCCATTTAACAACGGTTGACGCAGTCTCGCAGGTCTCTTGGAAGGACCCGGCCTTTGCAGGCTGCGACGGCCGGGTCCTTCGAAGGATGCAGACCCTGAATTGTTTCACAGCCCCAGACTCAAGCCTGCACAGGTTCTTCCCCTTACTTGCGGAACCCTCTTAACCTCTTCCACTCCCACCATATTTTGAAGCAAAAACGCTTAAAATTCCATGCTCAAATTATAATGGCTGTAGCTTCCGAACCACTTTGAGTATATGCATGAGTGAGGGCTTTATAGTGTCCCCAGAAAGGGGACACTGTAAAGTCTCTTGTGAAAGTGTCAAAAGTTTTCAAGTATTACTGGACCAGAGCAGTGGGCCGGTAAGTGAGCCAGAAATTAAGATTTTTTGTCCACCTAAAAATAAATGAACTAATAATAATAAAAAATGGTCAGTGTGCCTTTATCCATAAAGGTAAATGACAGTATGGGCCTGTGAGCACACTATCAATGAACACCTGTTTCAAATTTGAAGAAGATGGCACACAGTATGACCATTCTGCAGTGTTTTTTTCATGATAAGATCCAGGCGGAGATTAGAATCCAAATGGACACATGATAACCAAATGGTATACTGAGACACCAAATTTTATCACACAAATTTGCAATGTTGAACTGTTCAATTATTTTTGGGTATTGCTAACCTTTTACTAATGTGTATAACTCTGCGCAATAACCAAACAATATAGAAATACTGTATATCTGACTCCAAGTCAAGCAATTTATTCAATCAAATCATTGAGAAAACATTCAATAAAAGAAATAAATAAACTATGTACTATGCGGCTGTGATTTCCTGCCCTGGGTCGCTAGAGAGAGCTTCGGAGGCACCGTGTCATCCTCATCTTCCTCCTCATCAAGGCTGAGAAAAATAATAAATAATACTAACATTAGCTAACGTTATAGTCAACAACAGTAACACATCCCTGTAATACAACCAAAGTACCCACGTTTAGCTGATGAGATTTCATCATAAAATACACCACACAACATTCAAATACACAGGACATTCTAATAAAACATATGATACGATGATGAACTCACTTGTCAATTTCCGGATCGATCCCATGTTGAAAAAGTTCTTCCTCTTCAGAAATATAATCCTCATCGCTGTCAGATGAATCTTCAAATATCTTTTGTAAAAGTTCTTCTCTCGAGAAACGTTTTCCAGTGTCTTTTGCCAT